>NW_027497941.1:0-163062 GCF_021521415.1 Bidens hawaiensis | reverse complement strand
AGTAGTCAACCGTTTTTTTTTTTTTTTTTTTTTTTTTTTTTTTTTTTTTTTTAGTTCTCACTTCTTCTTCTTTAAATTATTGTGTCTCGTTTCTTAGAGATATTGTGATATTTTATCAGATGCTTCACAATAGAAATAATTAGTCTAGTGTTTAGCAATGTGACCAATATCTAAACGAGTATAGATTTGAACCTTCTTAAGGCATCTAATTAATGATGCATAAGGAAATAATCTCATTTATCCTATTAGCCTCTAAAGGAGAGCAATATTGTATGTTACAAGTGTAAGGAACCCGTTTCATGTAAAACATATAAAACTAATGAGTCTATCTCGGTGTATTTTGATAACTATTAAATAAGAGGTATCTCCGAGATTGATTAGGTCAAGATGTGCGTTAACAATACTTTGACTCATGTAACATATACTTGTCAAAAGAATGTCATCTATATAAGGACAAGTTTACATTAGTTGCTCCCACTCATCTTGAGGTAGGTAAATCAATCCACTTAGTTCTTGATGAAGAGAGTTGCATTATGATTTCATTATTGATTCTTGCATCAACCCATACATGGATTTTATTGACTTACAAACTAAGTGTTCTTAACCTTCAGTTTAGAACTTACAGGTTATTTTACGAACATGTAGGCCAGTGTTAGGGAAAGTTGTTTTAATGTTCATGTAATGTAGCTCTAAATTATTATAAGCTACTAGAACAGTGATGATCCTCAAAGTAACCTTTTGTAAGACAAGGAACTAGGTTCTTTGATAATTTATTCCCTCTTGAGTATACCTTTATCAATCAATCATACCTTTAGTGTATTAACGTTATTCATTCAGATTTAGTTTAGTAATGACTACCTTTTAGGTAATTCAACCAAATCCCAAACGTTATACTATTTTAGAAGATTGATTGATACTAATGGTTTAATTAGAAGAGGTAGGATCATTAAACTTCCAAAATCCATTTAATCTTTAGTCAGGTAGGGTACATAATCATCAAAGTTAGTAGGCCTTTGAGACCTAGATGACCTCCTGAGTTGATTATTGGGTTTATAAGGAGTTTCATATTTTCAGGTATATTAGGAGCAATATTAGTTTCTAAGTATGTAAGAGTTGGTGCAGTATGGTGTACAAGAGGTGTAATCGGAGTTAAAGTAAGCGACAATCTCTCCCCCGCGTCTTGTACTTAGCCAAGTTATGATAAGGACTTTTACTGCTCCTACTGACCTTAGAAATATGTAAGAATTCAGCGATGCTTAGGGTCAACATCAGAAGACCAATAAATTCTAATTGAGGATTATATTAATTAGTCTTGGTAAGAAAACTAAGTTTTCCCATATTTAGGTATCCAACAAAATTTGTTAGGAGTAGCATTAAATGTTAAGGAGACAAGATATAATGGAGCAGTGTCTTATACAAGGGATGTTTTATGAGGTAGATTAAGTTGTTTCTCCCCATCTCTTGCATATAAGGACACTCAGTGCTCCCACTGATCTTTTAGGCTCTAAACTCCATACAAGTTTTGGCGATTCATGTCATAGGAAACTTTCATACATTTTAGACTTGATTTCCTTATTGTCCATATTTCATAAGAAATTTTAAGGACATATTTAGAAGGAATACTGATAAGTATATATGAATTGATTTCTTTAAAGAACTTGTCCAGTAGGAAACAGATTAGATACAAGTTGATATTCTTCTAAGCTCCACTAATAGCAGTGAATTATAACTTATGGTGGACCTCACCTACCCCTTTATCCAGTTTATATTTAGGGCATTTAACACATGCTTTCAAATCACTAAGAATGAGATTTAATGGCAATTCATCCTTTGTCAACCGAGTCATGATTTCTCATGAAATTTTGGTCTTAATGGATGAAGTACGTAAGTCTCATTTATCTTTTGTTAAATTCTCATTTCTATGATAACAAAAGGTTGTGAAATTTGTAGCATCGCTTAGTTTTATCTTATAAGGTTTCTATTCAGATAATAACGACCGATAATATGATAGTTTTAGTTAGTAGTGACTTTGTTTTGGTCATTTAAAACCTTATAACTGTCAAAATGTAGCTTTAGTATTGATACTAAATTCTGAGTAAACTCTAGAATGTTTAAGGTATCATAAAGCTTAATACAAAACAGCTTTTATGGTTCTTACAACCTTAACATTAAATGAGTCACTGACTCTCATCTTAATTATTATCGATTTCTGATAAGGAAACGTATAAAACTAAACTCAACTAACATGTGTTAATAGGGATATTAATATTAGTGGAGTTAAATATCATTAATTGGTAACTACCTTTCTTAGCCAACTGTTCCCTTGAGGTATGGATAGTCTCTTTGCTCGTGCCTAGTCTAATGGCATGATTTTGCAGTGAGACTTTCCTTTGAGAACTTAGAGCTGAAGCAGTACTTGTATTTTGTTTCAAGACTTTAGAACTATCCTCTTTTAAGGTTTAGTGGTAATAAGGTGAATAACATTTGATTTTCAATTTTAGGCATTCTTTTTCCTGTACATATATTGCTAGCAACACACTCAGTTTCCTTTAGTACTTCTGAGTGTTATAGTTGATTCTTAAGGCATCTAATTGTACTGGTGGAAAAGTAATACACTGAAAAGACTTCATTAAGTTCCATGTATAAGCTCTCAGTTTATGGGTCATGGAATTAAATATTAGGATGTATTCACAAATGCCAATTAACCCTTTTTATTTAGAATTAGAGTGTTTTGCATGCATCTTAGGAATTGTTTTGATTCTATTATTTCCATAGAAGAAAAAAAAAACGTTAGTCTTAGGAATTTTAGAATCCGTAATTGCTCACCTGATAGGAATCATGTAAGGAGTTCTTGATTATCATAAGAGACATATTTATTTATCCCACTGACTATGCTCAAGTGTTTTTCTGTAATACTTTTATCAGAATGAGCAGTAAGAATTTCAAGTCTTTAAGGATAATCAAGACTTAAAAGGGCAAATTTTATAAGACCCTTTTAGAAGCAAAACTCTTCTTAGGTTTTGTAATAAGAGTGGATGATTTAGGTTTGAGATTCAAACTTTATAGAAGAATTTTAGAGTGATTTATGTTATGGGTAATCTAATAAGGCAGACTGAAATTAGGATCATTAATGAAGGATCATTAATGTAAGGATCATTATGAAGATGTGATAATTTTAAGTATAACACCAAAATTAATTTTATTATACTAAATAAAATAGATCACCGTTTGGGCAGAAAATGTATTATTTAAGTATAAAATTCTTGTGCGAAAATAATTGTAACAAATCACGTTGGGCAGAATTGGAACAATCAAGTTGTTATGCACAAGGTAAGTTTGCAATACATAAATGTAACAAATCACCGTTGGGCAGAATGAGACATTTAAAGTATTTAAGGCAAAGTTAATGTCATTTGAGTATCTAGCAATTTTAGGATACTCATATTTTAGATGACTATGCTTAGTTAGACTAAAACAACTTTGTTAAGCTACCACATCACCATTGGGCAGAAGTGAACTCATGAAGTGTTGTTTAAGTTAAGCAAAACTAAAGTCATGCGAATGTCTGATAATGTTAGGACATACACTTTTAAGTGACATACTTAATTAGACTTAAATAACAATATTAGGTTACACATCATCGTTGGGCAGAAGTGAACTATAAGTGTTATTTAAGTTAAGTAATTTAACGGAGCAGGGCCCCTTAATCAGTTAGGTTATATATAAGGGTTTCTGATCATTTCGCAACATGTAAGATATAAGTAAAGTTGCGATTTCTTCGAAGTGATGTTGCGAATTTGGTTAGGGGATTTTAGATGTTGCGAACAGTGCAGTCATAAGTAATGTTGCGATTGATGTTTTTATAAGAGATGTTGCGAATGATGTTGTTATGAGAGATGTTGCGAATGGAGTTGTTGTGATGTAATCAGCATTGTTGCGATTTAAAGCACTCGCAACATAATTGTTGCGATTAAGAGTACTCGCAACATCCTGTGATTTTATGGGCTGATCGCAACATCAATAGGTAATACTCGCAACATCTTGCAAAATTAGCTCGTCGCAACATCTTAAGTAATACTCGCAACATCTTAAGGTTCGCAACATTAGTGACTTTTCGCAACATTCTGTGATGCTAGGTTCTGATCGCAACATAATTAGTGGACATTCGCAACATGTTACTCGCAAGATAATATGTAATTCTCGCAACATCATGCGATTTCGCAACATTTCATTTGTTGCGATTAGAGTCCAGTTGTTGCGAATAGATGCCTTGATTCGCAACATTAGCAGAATTCGAAAAGAATAATCAACCTGATAACCTTTTCCTAATATTAAGGGATTTGGGAGATTCTGTTATAAAGTTTTAGATTATCTCAAAATTTAATAAGATTTCAAAATTATATCTTTTATCTTATTTAAAAGATTTTGAAATTAAACTTAGAGATAATATTATCTATTTAAAGTTTTAGATTATCTCTAATTTTAATAAGATTTCAAAATTATATCTTTTATTTATTATTAAAGATTTTGAAATTAAACTTAGAGATAATATTATTTCTTTAAAGTTTTAGATTATCTCTAATTTTAATAAGATTTCAAAAATATCTTTTATTTTATTTAAAAGATTTTGAAATTAAACTTAGAGATAATATTATCTCTTTAACATATTTCATTTTCCCAAGTTAATCCTAATTAAGGTTAGTTTTCGAAAATTATGATGTTCTTCAAGAACATCTTCGAAAAAAACAGAACAGTTTCAAGAATTTTACGAAACTGTTTTCGATTATATTATCAGATTTAATACTGGAATCGAAATCTGAAAGTTTTGTAAAACAGATTTCGAAAAAAAAACAGGTTTTTATAATGAACAGGTTTTAATCAGACCTAACAATTCGTTAGAAGTAATACGAACATCAGATCCAATCAGTTTATGATGATGATCCAAAACGTAAACTTAAGGGTTTTAATCAAAAACTCGTTTCCTATTTTAATTCCAGTTTTTATGGACATCGAAGAAACTGATTAATCAACATCATGCTCTGATACCACATGTTGATCAGTTTCTATAATCGATGATATAATGGAAACAAGGAAATATGTAATACCTGATAATCCAGTGATGTTTGAGATTGACATCTTCTTAATCTGATCGAGTTCCCTTTAGGGTGTATGGTTAGGATGGAGATTAGGTGTTCTTGATGAACACGATTTGAGAGAGAGAGGTAGGGGATGATTCTTATGGTGTTATTATTCATCATTAGTTATTAACCTCTCTAGTAAGCTCTCCTATACCCAAGGGGAAACCCTATTAATGTTAGTAAGGGTAATTCCGTCCATCAAGGATTTACCAGTTATAAACATAAGGTTATTTAGGTCAATGATCAATAATAAGATAAATAATTATAAGGCCATATATAAATATATATATAAAATATATATTTATTCTAACATAAAACACAATGAATGAAAGAAAATACTATCTTAAAACACGATGAAGAAAAACCATTATATATACTCCTAGCACTACATATTTTGTGTTGTAAGTTCCACACATATAATCTTAGTCATCTATTATAAAATCTAATAGTTATGATTACTTCTAAGCTTTTTCTACAAAAAAAAAAATCATACTTTCTACTTAATAATAATAATAATAATAATAATAATAATAAAAGCGACAGTCATATGCAAAGTGGATGGCATATAGACATCAGGTGTCTCATGATTTATTTTTCAAAATAGGGACGTAACTTGTATCCGCCTCTTCACCACATGAACAATTACAAACAAACGATACTTAACTCTATGTTTTTTAATTGTGTGGGTCTATTATATTTGGGGTATTTAGTTTTGTTTATTTTTTTTAAAATAAGGGTTTTTCAGCTACTTACGTGTAGTTAATAGAATAGGCTAACGCCCGTTCATTGCATGGAACAATGGTGTTATGTTTGTATAAATAGTTGAACTAAACTTGAAATTTCCTTAAGTTGTGGATAATGTGTAAACAGTAAATCGCAGAGACCATTCATATAATTAGTTGAAGTAAAACAAAAAAAACAAAACAAAACAAAACAAAACAGATTAGATATACGGCATAAAAATTGTATTCAAATCGTTCTTAAAGTTTCCGTCTATGACTTGTCGTTTTCTGTTAAATTTAAAACAATCGCTAAAAAGAATTACAGTATATTATATAAGACTTAAATATCCCTAAAGTGTATGTTTCAGTAATCACGGCGTTCTTGTCCGTGTCACACCAAGGGCTAGCAATCATTAATACGATGCAATATTACGTTGATTGTCTAATATTTATGAGTTTTCTAGAATTTATAGTTTTGAGTTCATTCTGTTTTTAAATGAAAAGCATAATTAATAGATAAGGACAATGCATGCATGGTTGGAAGATATATTTCTTACGACAATGAATAAATCCTGGCTCGGGTATAGGGCAATGTGGGACGACCGGCTGGGCGCTTAATTTTGGGGCACAATTTATATCTTTATAATTTTATGAAAAAGAAATATGTATATTTAATGTTTTACTCTAATTATACAATAACCAGGTTGGTTTAGTGGTATTCTGGGTTATTGGTGGCAAATAACAACCTCATATACGCCTGCAATCACAGACAACGATTAGTAATCTAAGACCATCATCTTCTATTTCAGAGAAAATATGTCGCCCGAAGGTCTAATGTGAAAAACGAAATTTGGATTTTTTTTTTCACTGGTCGCTCACACTTGACAAAATGGGTAACTTCCATATATCTAGAAAGAACAAGAACTACACAGCATAAGCATCAAAACATAACGTGAAAACGTTTAATTGGCTATAGGATTTCAAATTTATTAACGAGGAAACAAATTATATTATTAAAAACATATGCATGGAATCATAAGCGACTGATTACACATGCAACACTATTATACTTTTCGAAAACACTAAATATGTCAAGTACAGAGCGCTTTCCTTTTATTCATAATAATACTAATATAAGGCATTCTAGGTAAACATAATTAATTCATGTCTCGAATGATCAGGGGTGGGATCAAAGCTTTTTCGTTTCGAAACGTTCCCTAGTAAGTTGCAGGTGGACGCGGGGAGCGGGGAGGCGGTGGGAGGGTTGGTCGCGGGGGCGGTGAGCGGGGTGTGGAAGGGGCGGTGAGCGGTGGGGTGGACGGGGCGGTGAGCGGGGTGGTGGCGGAGGGGGCGAGCGAGGTGGTGGACGGGGAGGTGAGCGGGGTGGTGACGGGGCGAGCGGGGTGTTCGAGGGGGAGTTGAGACAGGTGGTGGTGGACGGGTGGTGAGACCCGTGGGGGAGTTGGCGGTCTCACTGGTGGGCGGGGGTTTGGAGTGGGAGGTGAAACAGGAGGAGGTGGGGGCGGCGAGCGGGGTGTTGGTGGGGAGGTGAGACCGGTGGTGGTGGTGGTGGAAGGGGCGGTGAGACTGGTGGTGAAGGGGGTGGCGTGGTGGCGGTGAGACAGGTGGTGGTGGGGCGGAGGGCGTGGTGTTGGTGGGGAGGTGATATTGGTGGTGGTGGGGGCGGTGAGACTGGAGGTTGTGGAGGAGGGGAGACGGGTGGTGGTGGTGGGGGAGGTGATACTGAGGTGGTGGAGGAGGGGAGACGGGTGTTGTGGTGGGGGCGAGACTGGTGGTGGTGGAGGAGGGAGACGGGTGGTGGATGGTGGCGGTGAGACTGGAGGTGGTAGAGGAGGGGAGACAGGTGGTGGAGGAGGCGGTGAGACAGGTGGTGGGCGTGGTGTTGGTGGGGGAGGGGAGACGGGTGGTGGAGGCGGCGGTGAGACAGGTGGTGGGGGAGGGGAGACGGGAGGTGGAGGCGGTTGTGAGACGGGTAGTGGAGGGGGCGGGGAGACCGGTGGTGGTGGGGGAGGGGAGACGGATGGTGGAGGTGGTGGTGAGACAGGTGGGGGCGGTGACACCGTAGGTGGTGGAGGAGGGGAGACGGGTGGTGGAGGTGGCGATGAGACAGGTGGTGGTGGGGGCGGAGGGCGTGGTGTTGGTGGGGGCGGTGAGACTGGAGGTGGTGGAGGAGGGGAGACGGGTGGTGGAGGTGGCGGTGAGACAGGTGGTGGTGGGGGCGGTGAGACTGGAGGTGGTGGAGGAGGGGAGAC
Organism: Bidens hawaiensis; assembly: GCF_021521415.1. NCBI lineage: Eukaryota > Viridiplantae > Streptophyta > Magnoliopsida > Asterales > Asteraceae > Bidens > Bidens hawaiensis. The sequence goes on along the minus strand of NW_027497941.1, from coordinate 154,929 downwards.
GGGTGGTGGAGGTGGCGGTGAGACAGGTGTTGGTAGGGGCGGAGGGCGTGGTGTTGGTGGGGAGGTGATACTGGTGGTGGTGGGGGCGGTGAGACAGGTGGTGGAGGTGGCGGTGAGACAGTGGTGGTGGGGGCGGTGAGGCTGAAAGTGGTGGAGGAGGTTAGACGGGTGGTGGAGGTGGCGGAGGGCGTGGGTTGGTGGGGAGGTGATACTGGTGGTGGTGGGGGGTGGTGAGACTGAGGTGGAGGAGGAGGGGAGACGGGTGGTGGAGGTGGCAGTGAGATAGGTGGTGGTGGGGCGGAGGGCGTGGTGTTGGTGAGGAGGAGAGACGGTGGTGGAGGCGGCGGTGAGACGGGTGGTGGTGGAGGGGAGACAGGTGGTGGAGATGTCGGTGAGATTGGTTGTGGTGGGGCGGAGGGCGTGGTGTTGGTGGGGGAGGAGAGACGGGTGGTGGTGGAGGATGGGAGACGGGTGGTGGAGGCGGCGGTGAGACGGGTGGTGGTCGAGGAGGGGAGACGGGTGGTGGAGGTGGCGGTGAGACAGGTGGTGGTGGGGGGGAAGGGCGTGGTGTTGGTGGGGGCGGCGAGACTAGGGTGGTGGAGGGGGCAAGACCGGTGGCGGTTGGGGCGGTGGTGAGACAGGTGGTGGTGGGGGCGGAGGGCGTGGTGTGGGTGGGGGCGGTGAGACCGGTGGTGGAGGGGGTGAGACAGTGGTGGTGGGGGCGGGGAGGACGGGTGGTGGAGGTGGCGGCGGGCGGGGTGTTGGTGGTGGAGGGGGCGAGACCGGTGGTTGATGGTGTGGCGGTGAGACTGGTGGTGGTGATGGCGGAGGGCGTGGTGTTGGTGGGGGAGGTGAGACTGGTGGTGGAGGTTGGCGGTGAGAGTGGGGGAGGTGGTGGCGGTGATAGTTGGGAACAACGATAAACGCATACGCATCTAATTTGGCCGTCACGCAAGAGACAAAGACCGTTGATCGCTTTTTGCCCTTGACAATTTTGGTTACACGTCCTTAGGTTGCATCTTCCCGTATACGTGTTGCTTACCCTCGTACATAGTAGACCGGCCTCTATTTCTGCAATCCAATTTAAACTAAACAAGTTAGTTTATTATACATATATTAAAAATCAAAAGTTACCACTCTTACAAAAATCACTATTCATCATTCTCTTCACTTTTATCATTCTTTTCACTTTTAGGAATGTAATATATACATAAAAAATGACACTTACTTTTCTTATTATAGTTAATTAATTTTATGTATAAGAGTCGATCATATAAGCACCTGAGATAGTGAGAGAGAAAAGAAGCAGGAATATTGCAGCCCGAAGAAATGATGGTTTGGTCATTTTAACAAACAACTCGTGATGAGTTGTGTGATTGGAATGAAACTAGAAATCCGGGAAGTATTTATAGGACAAACTTCATTATTACACGAATTTAAAGCTTAGACAAATAATATATACCGAAGTCAACACGTGCATGTGGTTTTGATATTGATTTAAATAATTTTTTTATCATACGAAGATCATGTCTAAGCAAAATAAACAATCAGTGCATAAATAAACATAAAATAGTTATAAAAAAACACAAAAATATAGGTAGTATGTATCAAGCTTTCACATTATCTTTTCTCTCACCGTCATTATAATTTTAACTAAATATCACATTTTTTAATTTAACTCTAAATTTTATTTAACCTACAATTGTTTTTTCATCTTACTTTTAGTCGGCAGGTTTCAAAAGTTTTGAAGTAAAACATGGTTTAGTTTGCGGTTTATACCAAAAACCAGCCGTATAAAAGGGGACCAAACCGTATGATTGATGGGTGTATATTGTGTTAGTTATCACTAATATTTATTTGTGTATTTAGATGTTGATTTAAAACTGTTAAAAGTGGCTTAAAAGCTTAAGATCTTTTTCATTTGTTCAACTTTGCATACTTTTGTATACGTAACCTATCTACTTTACTAAATAGAGAAATTATAAGATTACTTTTTATATAAGCTGCTTATGTTTATTATCACTATATATATTATGTAATGATAAAACTTGTCATAAAGGCCCATTAATCCTAAACTGTAAAACTAGATCGTTAGTAACGGTTCGGTTTGGTTTAGTTTTAAATTTCAATGGTTCGTTTTGCTTTACAGTAATAAAAAACCTTTTACTATGGTGTGGTCTCCGTTTGACCTAAAAATCGAACCGTAAACACCTCTAATATCAAGTTCTCTATCTCTATTTTTATCTCATTCACAAACAATTATAATATTATTTTTCCCTCTTTCTTATACTTTCAAAAAATTTTAAAGGTGATGATTAGTACAACTCTATACTCAAAGTATTATTATTTAATACTCTAAATTATACATATTAAATGAAGACAAAACCTGATGTAGATGTAAAATATAGAAAATATTTATATTTTGGAGATAGAGATTAGTACAGAAAAACTAAACTGATGTGAATACTTTAATTTTAAAAAATGCAGGCACTTACAACTTTTAGCACACTTCTCCTTTTATCTTTGATTCATTCAGGAGTTACTAAGATGCATCAAGATTTAAAAAGAGATTACTGGTGGCCAGGCATGAAGAACGATGTAGTAGATTATGTCAGTAAGTGCCTAACTTGCTTGCAAGTCAAGGCAGAGCACCAGAAACCTTATGGAAAGATGCAGCCTCTAGAGATACCATAATGGAAATGGAAACACATCACCATGGATTTCATAACTAAGCTACCCCGTACAGCTAAGCATCATGATACCATTTGGGTGATAATGGATCGTTTGACCAAAAGTGCTCACTTTCTGCCCATATGAGAGGCCATCTCGTCGGAAACGTTAGCAAATTTGTTCATAAAAGAGGTTGTGTCTAAGCATGGAGTACCATTATCGATCATGTCCGATAGAGATACTCGGTTTACTTCAAGATTTTGGAAGAAGTTCCATGAAGCTATGGGAACGAGATTGAACATCAGTACGGCGTATTATCCTCAAACCGATGGACAGTCTGAAAGGACGATCCAAACCCTTGAGGATATGCTACGTGCTTGCGTTCTAGATTTTGGAGGAAGCTGGGATGATCATCTGCATTTAGCAGAGTTCTCCTATAACAACAGCTACCATTCAAGTATTGTTATGCCACCGTTTGAGATGCTTTACGGTAGACGATGTAGAACCCCGGTATGTTGGGGAGATATTGGTCAGAAGGAGATGGGAAGTTTAGAAGTAGTTCAAGAAACATCTTCAAAGTTCGATCAGATTAAGGCAAGAATGAAAGCTGCTCAAGACAGACAAAAGTCTTATGCTGATAAGCGGCGACGACCGATTGAGTTTAACGTTGGTGACAATGTGATGCTTAAGGTCTCGCCTTGGAAAGGAATTATCCGTTTTAGAAAGAGGGGGAAGTTGAGTCCGAGGTACATTGGACCGTTTAAAATTATAGATCGTGTAGGTGAAGTAGCTTATAAGCTGGATTTGCCAGAAGAGTTAGAAGGAATTCATTCAACTTTCCATGTTTCTCATCTGAGAAAATGTCTAGCTGATGACACGTCTCACGTGCCATTAATGGACATTGAGGTTGATGAACAGTTGAATTACATCGAGCAACCGATTGAGATAGTTGACCGCAAGGAAAAACAACTCCGTCACAAGGTTATACCTTTAGTGAAAATGATATGGAAGCATCGCAAGGGTTCGGATGCTACTTGGGAAGCTGAGGATGAGATGCGCAAGTTTTACCAGAATTTGTTTATGTAATATTTAGGTTTCGGGGACGAAACCTCTTTAAGGAGGGAAGACCTGTAACATCCTACTTTTGATTATAATAATAAAATAAATGTCGTTTATTTTATATCGTGTCGTTTATCGGTTTAGATAATAAACTGTACATGGTTGGGCTTGGGCTTTAGAAGATAGAATAAAAGATGGAATGGGCCTTAGGTCCATGGGCTTAAGGGAGTATAAATACCCCTTAAACCCTAATCCTTCCCATTTTATCCATCTCTACACCATAGCCTACACCTTGGAAAACACACACAAACACTATCGTTTAACCCGAACCAAGATCCGAAGGCGAAAACTCGAGCTTGTTGGTGCTAGATCGTTGTGAAGAACCAAAACAACATCAAAGACCAGCTCGTGTTCGTAGTTCACTCGTTTAAGGTACGTTTATAACTAGGAATAGTTCATTTAGGTCCGGATTCATTTAGATAATCACAAATCTGTTTTAGTGTGTTGAAAACGAATCTAACCAAACAAATATCACTGAAATTGGTTAGCATCTGATAGGTTAATTGTTAACCTAAGAACCCGTAACCTATTTGCCTAAATCGCACCCCTTAAACATTGATGTTTGGCCGATTCGATGGTTAGGGTTTGTTGGCGCTGGAATTCCGAGTTCATTGATACCCAAATCGGGATGTTTCGTTAAGATTTGAGGGTTTAATTGCAGATTTGGTTTAGGTTGACTGTGGGTGTTCTTGACGATTTTGACTTTGACCCCATGAGTCAAAGTCTGGATAAGATTGTGCAATTCGTGAAAATATGGTAGCGAATTGATTATCCCAGTTCGTTACGATCAGATAACGAATTAGTTCACGAATTCGCTATGACAAAACAACGAATCAGTTCACCCATTCGTTATACCTAAATAACGAACCAGACAGTGAACCAGATAACGAACCAGGTGATTCGTTACTCGCTAATTCGTTAAGAATAAGGTAACGAATCAGGGCTTGTTCAGATAACGAATTGGAGTGACGAATCAGATGTTGATCAGACGACGAATCAGTTAACGAACTAGATTGTGATGTAACGAATTGGCTAACGAATTAGGCTTAATTCGTTATGGCGAAGAGATAGCGAATTAAATAATAAATTAAAATCCTAATGGAAAATGTGTTAAGACAGTTAATGGAAATATAATTTTTCCAAGCTGACCTGGCAGCTCGACCCCAGCCAGGGGCTCTGCCCCTTGGACCCTGCTAGGGGCTGCCGCCCCTAAACCCCGCTGCCAGGGGCGCTGCCCCCGTACCCCCGTCCGTTGAGGGTTATAGTTAGACTAGAGACGCAATATGGGTAGTGATAGATAATTGATACGTGTAATTGTTATACAGTTAGTCGTGCACAGCTCAAGAAGGGGATTACCATAAACGGTGAACGTAACCGCATTCAGGTGAGTTTCTAGCCCCATTTCCTTGTTATGTTTTCGGGGCTGTGTGCATACTCAATGTGATAGTTAATACACTTACCTTAAATGGTAAGTGTATGCCATGTATTATTATTATTATGTTATGTATGTATATCTTAAATGTAAATTGAAAGCTTGTCGGTACGTTAACGATCTTCGGATATTGCACGTGTTGACAAGGGAGGTATGTTTATGATAGATGAATGTGTATGATAGATATATGTACAACATATGAATACGTATGAATGATTAAAGAAAGTATGTATGTTATGGGCATGTACAGACAATATGTACGAAGATGAAGAAAGAGGGATCAGACCCTAATAATATCTGAGATAGAAAAGAAATGGATCAGACCCTAATAATATCTGAGATAGAGAAGTAAAAAGGGATCAGACCCTAATAATATATGAGATAGACAAGAAAGGGATCAGACCCTAATAATATCTAAGATAGACAAAGGGAAGAGGGATCAGACCTTAATAATATCTGAGATAGAAAAGGAAGGGATCGAACCCTAATATTATCCGAGATAGAAAAGGACAGTAATTTATATAGTATGAAAGTAATAAAATATGAACGTATGTAATGGAAGTAAATTAGTTTAGTGACGATTATGTGTCTTCGGATGCATAATCGAAGGTAAATGTATGTATGGTATAATGTGTGATTAACTAGAACTCACTCAGCGTAGCTGACTTTTAGTATGCACGCAGGTTAACAGATTGAAACAGCTGGTTTGAGATGGACACATGGCAGGTTTGAAGAGGCTGGCATCTGAAGATTTGTCGTGATGTTTTGATATTATCATTTATGTTATGTTTTAAAGACAAGTTAAGAATGTGTGTAATGAATGGATGAATATTATTATTATTCCGCGAAAGATTTAATTAACTCTGATATTTAGAACTGTGTTTATGAATAAATCCAACATCAAATGTAGGGCACCGGTAACGGGGCCTTACAGTACGTGATTAATAGGTTCAAACACCCGCTGCATCGCGCGGGCACCCGTCTAGTGTATATATATATATACTAGTTTTTATCCCCGTATTACGGGGATTGTTTTATATTTTTGTTTTAATTTTTATTTATTTTTTGACTTTATATTTTTTTATTGTATGAAAGTTAATAATATACTTATGGTTTGATGATAAATTGTTTCACAAATAAATGAGATGTTATAACCCGATTTAAAAGCTATATGGTTTTGATGAGACCCAAGACCCATTTATTTTTTTATTATAAAATTGTTTTTTTTAATTATAAATAATATTTATAAAAGTTAATAATATACTTATGGTTTGATGAGACCCACGACCCATTTATTTTTTTACTATAAAATTGGTTTTTTAATTTAAATAATATATATATATATATATATATATATATATATATATATCTTTTTAAAATAAATAAGTTATTAATTTTTAGTATATCCTATTTTATAGGATTTTTACATCAATAATTTGGTTAGAATAATTTTTTATTTAATGAGATGTTATAACCCGTTTAAGGAATATCTGGGTTTGGTAAGACCCATATCCATGAATTCGGGTCAAATGCATGAGAAGCCTCCATTTAAAAATCAAGCAAATATGGAGACTCCAAAAAAAGGGGGAGCGACCATATCGCGACACGTAGGATTTTTATGTTTTCGTTTATATATATTATAGATTAGGGGAGGTTTATAGTAAAAAGAAGTAGTTTCCTAGGAAGACTAGGAATAAGTCATAGTCATTGGATCATGTTAATCAATTGTTGAGATTTAAAATTACTAAAAACCAACATAGTTTCCTATAATTACTCTTTCACCACTATAACCGACATAGTTTCTTAGAATTCTTCTTTCACCATAGGTTGAAATGCCACTTGTCAAAAATCTATTTGTTCTTATCATTCTTACGAAACTATTTCTTTTTATTTGAACTCTTTTCTATAGGATCATGATCATGAGAGAACTTTTTTAAAATTGAGAACTATGAGAACTATTTTGAACCACAAAAAACCCAAAAATAAAAAAAAAATCACAAAATAAAAAAAAACACAAAAATGAAAAAAAGTAAAAAAGCCAAAATTCTTAATTTAACATCCCGGTTTCATAAAAAAAACTCGGTTTAGCCAAATTATATACACATATGTATAATATATACATAGAAAAGGGTTCAAATAAAAAGAAGTTGTTTCCTAGGAATGGTAAGAACCAATAGAATTTTGACATTTAACATTAAAACCTATGGTGAAAAAATAATTATAGGAAACTATGTCGGTTATAATGGTGAAAGAGTAATTATAGGAAACTATAACGTTTTTTGGTAATTTTAAATCTCAACCATTGATTGATATGATCCAATGGCTATGATTTATTCTTAGTCTTCCTAGGAAATTACTTATTTTTAAGATAACCCTCCCCTATATACATATATGTACATTTACATGATTTTTTTACACACAAGTGTATAATTTAATATAAATGATAGTATATATATATGTATATTACGTAACTAAAGATTAAATAAAATTATACATGTGTGTATAATACGACGTTTTTTTTATTTATTTTTTTAATGAAACCGGAATGAAATATAAGAATATTGGTTTTTTTACTTTTTAAAAATTTTTGTTATTTTTTGTTTTATGATTTTTTTTAAATATTTTTTAAAGGTGTTTTAGTGGTCAAAAATGGTTCTCAAAGTTCTCAATTTGCAAAGGGTTCTCTTAGGATCCTTACCATATATATATATATATATATATATATATATATATATATATATATATAAAAGAGTTCAAATGAAAATAAATAGTTTCCTAAGAATGATAAGAACCAATAGATTTTTGACAAGTGGCATTACAACATATGGTGAAAGAACAATTCTAAGAAACTATGTCGGTTATAGTAGTGAAAGAGTAATTCTAGGAAACTATGACGGTTTTTGGTAATTTTAAATCTCAACCATTGATTGACATGATCCAATGGCTATGATTTATTCCTAGTCTTCCTAGGAAACTACTTCTTTTTAGTATAACCCTTTTCTATATATATATATATATATATAGAAAAGGGTTCAAATAAAAAGAAGTTGTTTCCTAGGAATGATAAGAACCAGTAGAGTTTTGACATTTGGCAGGCATTACAACATATGGTGAAAGAACAATTCTAAGAAACTATGTCGGTTATAGTAGTGAAAGAGTAATTTTAGGAAACTATGACGGTTTTTGGTAATTTTAAATCTCAACCATTGATTGACATGATCCAATGGCTATGATTTATTCCTAGTCTTCCTAGGAAACTACTTCTTTTTAGTATAACCATTTTCTATATATATATATATAAAAGGGTTCAAATAAAAAGAAGTTGTTTCCTAGGAATGATAAGAACCAGTAGAGTTTTGACATTTGGCATTAAAACCTATGGTGAAAGAACATTTATAGGAAACTATGTCGGTTATAATGGTGAAAAGGTTATTGTAGGAAACTATGACAATTGTGGGTCGTTTTAAATCTCAACCATTAATTGATATGATCCAATGGCTAAAAATTATTCATATTCTTCTTAGAAAACTACTTGTTTTTAGGATAACCCTCCTCTCTCTCTCTCTATATATATATATATGGGAGTGTTATTCTAAAAATAAGTAGTTTTCCAAGAAGACTAAGAATATATTTTAGTCATTAGATCATGTTAATCAATGGCTAAGATTTAAAATTACCAAAACCACCATAGTTTCCTAGAATTACTCTTTCACCACTATAACCGACATAATTTCCTAAAATTGTTCTTTCACCAAAATTTGTAATGCCATATGTCAAAATATTGTTGCTTCCTACCATTATTAGGAAACTCCTTATTTTTATTAGAAACCCTTTTCTATATATATATATATATATATGTTGAGTATTAAACAATTCATGCAGAGATGTACAATTTTAGCACATACGATCTTAACTAATCGTTGCCATGCTCATTTGCATCGAAGCCAAAAAACATACATCGATCATATGACTTTAGTTGCAAGACACGGACAACTTCGCTACAAGTATTGGTAATTCCACACCACATCCCTTTAACGGGCAAGCTATTTAATATTCTCTCATCATCACTGTTGAGACATCATTTAAGAACTTTTAGATCGAAAAATAAACTTGACGTCCGAACTAAATGAAGGCTAGAACTTGAGATTGTTTGCTACGTACGAACCCGTCTTGCAAGGCCCCTAACAATATCTTGGGGTGTCATCTACGGCCAACCTATCCTTCCTGCTTACGATTATGAGAAATGCAAGCACTTACGAAGTCTTAATTAATTGTGATATGATTTCCTAAAGATATGTATGAGTAGCCACATCATCCTATCTTATTTTTTTAGCAGTACTGGAGTAGCCATACCTGACACCTTAAGCACATGCTAAACATATCAGATCTTCAAAATTTTGATACATCATACTATCTTTTTTTTACCGACAAATCAATACACTTTTTACTCTACTTCTAAACTACACTCTTTTTTACGACCATACAACTTGAACCCTCACCCTCGTAAAGACAAAGTCTTGTTTCACTTCTTGGTTCCGATTTGCCGAAGACCCTTAGTATAGAAATTTACACTATCTATCATTGAAAATAAATTACATTAAAATTTAGTTTGTAAAGATATACGTACATGTGCAGTAAAAACATCTAATACTATTGAATTATAAAGTTGACTTTTAAATTTTGAAGTTATGAAAGTTGAATCATAACTTCAAGTTAATAAGCATATAATGAAATACTATGCGTCTTTAAGGAAATAAAGCTCTACAAAGTAAGTAATTAATGTTTACAGCAAGGCCGTAGGGCTGTAAACGAACCAAACGAACACAAAAAATGCCTTATTCATGTTCATTTGTTAAAGAAATAATGTGTTAACGAATGGTTCACGAACACTTACCGAACGAGATTTTATATTTGTGTTCGTTCATTAAGGAAATGAATGTGTTCACGAACACAAATAAAATCGGCAAAGCCTAGAGATTGAGACCGATGTATTCATCAATGTGTACAATGAAAGCCTGTAAATTAACTTTAAACGAACACGAACACTTAATCGAACAAATATTTATGTTCATGTTCGTTTACTTAAAAAATAAACATTTGTGTTCATTTATATTCATTTGTTTAAAATTTAAACGAACATAACTAAACAAAGATAAACAAACATAAATGAACATATATACACACATGTAAATGAACACAAACAAATATAAACGTACATAAATGAAAACACTTACAAGAACACAAATTAACAAATATAAAATCTAATTATGTAACTTTTGTTAGCCAACAAATTAATAAATGAAAGTAAAATTACACTAACTTATAATTAACTTGTTTGAGTTCCCCGTGTTACAGGGTTTTATTTAAGTTTTTGTTTTTAATCGTTTTGCTATCTTATACGTTGTAATAATTTGTTTAATTTTTAATGTTGTTTTGTTTTGATGTAATTCGTATATATTAGTTTATTATGTTCGTTATATTTTTTAACGTTTGGACTTTTCAATTGAGATACGTATGTTTTTTAGATTTTAACGAACGAACATAAACGAACACGAACATGTTGATTTTTAAACAAACAAATATGAACACAAATATTTGTTTTATAAAGGGGGGGGGGGTGATGTGGTGACGATGGTGGTTGATTCATGAGAGGGGATATTAACGAAGTTAGCCGGTTTTGGAGAGGATAGATCGACGCAGAGAAAATGTTAAAGAGAGAAATTAAATTAGGGTTTAATGATGAAATGGTTTCACGAATAAATGAGATGTTATAACCCGTTTAAGGGCTATCCGGGTTTGGTGATACCCATGACCCTTGAAAATGATTGTTTGTTGATTAAGGATTATTTCACAAGTAAATGAGATGTTGGTTTAAGGCGCTATCCAGGTTTGGTGAAACACATGACCGACAAAAACTATTGGTGAGACACGGACTCATTTAAGGATTAGCCTGGTTTGGTGATACCTATATCCGCGAATTCGAGTAAAATGCATAAGAAGTCTCAAATCACAAATCAAATAATCTAGTGGCTTGAGAGGGTGTGAGAAGCAAACAGAGAGTGACACGCAAGATTTTTTGATAGACATTTATACCGATGGATTGATGTAATTTCGAAACCTAATTATATATTAAGTGGGTTAACCTAATTTTTTGATAGACAACTCAATTTTATATCTTTTTTAAAATTCTCTAGTATAAGTAATATTTTTTTTATTTATAAGATGTATATAACTATATAAAAATGTAAGCCAGTTGTGAATATAAGAGATCATAGTTTGTTGAATTTTATTTAGTAGCTCGATGAATTTTGGTTTGAAGTTTAAGAAATATTCTATAAAAATCATAAATCTTGATTTTCCGAAACAACTATGGTTAATTATGAAATGTTCAAACTGTAAAATTTTGATGCATGTTCAAATGGGTTAACCATAAAATTTTGGTGCATATGGATGCGTATTCAAATGTCTAAACAACCATATGATTTTTTCATAGGCTTAGAAGAATAGTTCTAGCCGAGAGTCTGATGCCTCCAGAACCATGGTTCTTTACAATAAAAATAATCAAACAAATAATAATAGTAATAGTAATAATCTGCCCGGCCGATACAAGATCTTGTTTGATATGAGCCTAGCACAATTTAGCCCACATTAACCTCCATTGCAGCCCATGAGAATGCTATTGTAAATTGAGACAAAGTCCAATAACTTTGATCACTCCATGACTTCATTAAGCCCTACCTAGAGGTGCAGACACAAACCGGTTACTAACCGGTCTAATCTTAACCAGTTGCTAACTGATCCTAACCTCGGTTTATATTATTGATTTATAAACCGGTTAACCGATTTTTTAATTATTATTTTATTAAAAATTGGGTCTTTTCCGGTTATTAACTGGTCAAAACTGTTTCTTAACCGGTCAAAACAGGTTACTAGCCGACTCGAAAAACTGGTCTAACCGGTTAATTCCCGAAAAAAAACCCGGTTAGCATATTAACCGGCTAATGATTAACCGGTTAACCGATTTGTGCCCCTTTAGCCCTCCATAGAAAACTTGTTTTCGATATATATAGATAGTTCAAATAAGAATTAGGAGTTTCATAGGAATGGTAAGAACCAATAAATTTTTGACATTTGGTATTACAAATTATGATGAAAGAAAAATTATAGGAAATTATGTCGGTTATGTTGATGAAAGATTAATTCTAAGAAACTATGTCGTTATTAGTATTTTAAATCCCAACCAATGATTAACATGATCCAATAGCTATGATTTATTCCTAGTCTTCCTAGAAAACTACTTATTTTTAGGATAAACGTCCTATATATATAGAGAGAGAGAGAGAGAAAATGGTTCAAATAAGAAGAAAGAGTTTCATAAGATTTTTGACGAGTGACATTACAACCTATGGTGAAAGAACACTTCTAAAAAACTATGTCGGTTTTTAGTAATTTTAAATATTAACCATTGATTAACATGATCCAATTGCTATGATGTATTCTTAGTCTTCATATGAAACTACTTCTTTTTAGTATAACCCTCCCATATATATATATATATATAGGGTAGAGATACTGTACACTAATGCCTTAACGTACGATAGGTACGCGAGACGCTTAAAGGCAAAAAATAAAGGCAAAAGTACCAAACGCTCAAAAAACGCTCAACCAAACCCTAAAACGCTTAGTCAAAAACCTAAAACGCTAAAAAACGGTTTTCGTGATAAAAGGTGAAAACTGATTGATTAACCATTTTAAAACTGTTTTTTTTTTCGGTGAACCAATGATTAATTGAATATGTGTTGACGATTCCGAGATGTTTGGATGTGATTTCATGGATCGACTTCGTGAAAAAATGGATTCGCGTACCTATTGTACGTTAAGGTATTATTGTATTAGATTTTTTCTATATCTAACTATCTATATAATTGTCTATCATAAAATCATAGGTGTCGCTCTTAGGTTGTTCCCCCCATTCTGTAGAGCCATCAGATTGCTTGATTTATAAATGGAGGTTTCTCATGCATTTGACCCGAATTTGTGGGTATGGGTCTCACCAAACTCGGATAGTCTTTAAATGGGTTATAACATTTCATTTAATTGAAAAACTATTTCATAAACAAACAATAATTTTCACGGGTCATGGGTCTCACCAAACCCGGATAACCCTTAAACGGATTATAACATCTCATTTATTTGTGAAATAACCCATTAATTATCAAAGAATAATTTTCACATGTTATGTGTCTTACCAAACTCTAATAGCCATCAAATGAATTATAAGATCTCATTTATTGATAAACACTTCCATTATCAAACCCTAATTTAATTTATTTGTTTTACATATTCTTTGTTACTGGTCTATCATCTCCATCGTCGGTTAATTTCTAATACTACCCACCATCGTCAGCTAAATCAACGGCTCTTTTTTCATTAGACAAATATTTGTGTTCATGTTTGTACATTTAAAAAAATCAAAATGCTCGTGTTCGTTTATGTTTGTTCGTTAATAAACTAAAAAACCTAAACATCTCAATTGATAAAACCCAAGCGTTAAAAAAATACAAGGAAAATACAATAACAAACTAATATATATGTATTAAATTAAAACAAAACTACGTTAAAAAATAAAATAATCATCATAAAATAACAAAACGATTAAAAACAATACTTTAAAAAAACTCCCGTAGCACGGGAGGATCAAACTAGTATATCTATATATATATTAAAAAAAATTATGATCACAATCAAAACCTTCATAATGATTTATGAAAATTACTTAAGAGTTATAATCAAATTCATGACATGGTTTAATGAGTCTAAACCAAAACAATTATCTGATTAGTAACAAAATTAATTTGTTAGCATTAGTCCCAAAGATTCAACGTACATATATCTACTAGATTCACCAAGTTTAGCAATATTCATTTTACATTTATTCATAATCATACAAGGTATTCTAGTACTCACGCACTTAATTAATGGTTGTTTCGGATGATCAAAAAATTTGATGAAAAACTTCTTCGTTTGAAACTAGTGAGTTACAGGCGGTCGACGTGGTGGTGAGCGTCGTGGCGGCAGCGAGCGTCGTGGTGGCGGCGGAGGTGAGCGTCGTGGCGGCGGGGGCGGTGAGCGTCGTGGCGGCGGGGGCGGTGAGCGTCGTGGCGGCGGGGCGGTGTGCGACGTGGCGGCGGTGGGCGTCGTGGGGGAGGCAGCGGTTGGCGTCGTGGGGGCGGCGGCAGTTGACGCCGCGGTGGAGTTGGCGGCGGTTGGCGTCGTGGCAGCTTGGGCGGTGAGCGATGTGGAGGGAGGGGCGGCGTGCGCCGTGGCGGCTTGGGTGGTGAACTATGTGGCGGCGGGGGAGGTGAGCGTCGTGGCGGTGGGGGTGGTGAGCGAGGCGGCGCAGGCGGTGAGCAGGCTGGTGGGCGAGGTGAGCGTGGAGGCAGTGGGGGTGGGGGCGGGGGCGGTGGTGGAAGAGATGAGCCAGGTGATGGTGGCGGAGGAGATGTGCTTGGTGGTTTTGATGGTGGAGGAGATGTAGCTGGTGGTTCTAGTGGTGGAGGAGATTTGCCCGGTGGTTTTGGCGCAGGTGCAGGTTCTGATGGTGGAGATGTGCCCGGTGGTGGTGACGGAGGAGATGAGACTGGTGGTGGTGAAGTCGATGGTGAAGGAGATGTGCTCGGTGGATCTGGTGGCGGAGACGCGCTTGGTGGTTCTGGTGCAGGTGTTGGTGGTGTTGGTTCTGGTTGCGGAGGAGATATATCTGGTGGTGTAGGTGCTGTTGGTGTTGGTTCTGGTTGCGGAGGAGATGGTGTAGGTGCGGGTGGTGTTGGTTCTGGTTGCGGAGGAGATGTATCTGGTGGTGAAGGTGCTGGTGGTGTTGGTTCTGGTTGCGGAGGAGTTGTACCCGGTGGTTCTGGTGCGGGTGTTGGTTCTGGTGTTGGTGGTGTTTGTTCTAGTGGTGTTGGTTCTGGTTGCGGAGGGGATGTACCTGGTGGTGGTTCTAGTGAAGGTGATGGTTCTAATGGCGGAGGAGATGTACCCGGTGGTTCTGGTGGAGGTGTTGGTTCTGTTTCTGGTGGCGCAGGAGATGTGCCTGGTGGTTCTGGGACAGGTGTTGGTTCTGGTACTGGTTCCAGTTCTGGCGGAGGAGATGTGCCCGGTGGTTCCAGTTGGACCCGCAAGACTCACCTCAAAGAGGGACGTCTGCGCAGTTGAACCCGCAAGACTCACCTTCAAGAGGGACGTCTGCGCAAAGGCTAAATTCGCAACTCACATTGAAGAGAGACGTCTGCGCAGAAACCAACTGGATCCGCAGGATCCACCATGCTCAGAGACGTGACGTCCTTACGCGCAGTACGCAAGCTGTTTCCGCAGGAAAAGCCTCCCAATGGTCGACGTACTCCGCCTGTTCCCGCAGCAACGGATACTAGCCATCAGGGAAGGCTACCCGCGCAGCAAGGCTACACGCACAAGGCACTTAACTCTTAAATAATTCAGTAATGTCACCTGAATAAGGAGTGAGCAAGCCGGGAACACTCCCGCACAAAGCCGGGAAAACTCCCGCCCAAATGAGCCAGTCCGTACGATACTGGAGGATCTTTTGTACTGTACCTGACGAGGTATGGACAAAAGATCTGACCAAGGATACGACAGCTCACTGACAACAGTATGACGAGCAGCACGCTCTTGTACTGTATGTCACTATTAGCCGCTGCCTACTCGCCAACCTGTCGGAGGACGTGCATAGCCTGCAGTTGGTGGAACAGGAATAGTACACAGCCGGCCTGGTCACTATCAGCCGCTGCCTACCCACCAACCACCAGCATGGCATGTGCGTAGCCCACAGTTGGCAGAACAGGAACACTATTCAGCCGGCTGTACCTGCTTGGAAACCTACCTTCGGCTATAAATACTCCAACACCTTGGAATGGTATCATCTTATCTCATATCTTATCTGGATATATTACCTGATATCTGCTCTAGTCATTCTCTTAATATACACTTATATTCAAGAGCAATCTAGTCTGATTCTCACGCCGGAGGGTGGTCACAAGGAGGCACCTCCCCCCCCCCCCTTCTCAGTGACGAGCTCACGGTGTCTGTTTTGCAGGTTATCAGAAGAACCATCTTCGCCGGATCTAACCCCTCGTGGGAAACATCTACTTAACCCCCAGATTATCCGTAATCTGCCCGGGGTCGATTAGTGTTTCTTCAAAGATGGTCATGATTTATATCAAGTAATTAAATATTTAACGTAAGTAAATAAGTAATATTAATCATGCTTTTATTTACATTAATCGTAAATTCGTAATACATCTTCTTTTTTTCTAATCTTATTGTTAGTTTAATTTCATCGTGTAGCTCGTTTTAACTATATGAGTAGATAAATTAAAAATAACGAAAAATGTCTCAGTAATAAAATGTCTTGTTCGTGCTAATGGTTGATATTATGAAAAAGGCAAATCCGATGCGGAAGTAGGTCGTTTTCAAGGTGGGAGATTTAGTTTGGATTCTGAACGTTATACGGAAGCCCAATTTGGTAAGTCAAGCGATGAGCCGATTGTTCTTTTCGTATTGTCTAGATGAATAATGATAACGCATACAAGGTGAATCTCTTACGTTTAATATTGCCGACAAGAGTGCTGTTGAACTAAATGGGGAAGCTTTCCTTATAGCCGTTGAGAACGTTGCCCGAGCATCAGGTATTCAGGTTTACATCGATTTGAATACTGAGGCGACTAACTCTAGATCTCGAGCCTGAGGGCGTCCTGGTGGAGTCGGGTTTAATTAAACCGGCGCTAATTTGGAGTAATAAGACAATATCTCTCCTATTCTAAAATTTACGTTGTTATCTTGGGTGGTTTTGAATTATTTATTTTTCCATTATGTTGGGATTTTTGGCTTTAGTACTAATTTTATTTTGATACAATGAATTGTTGAATTTTGGTTTGAAAATAAGTGTTGATATCTAACGGTAAAACTATGAAAAATTTTTAAAATCTTGATACTGCATAGAACCCAAATAATTAAGAAAATATATCTGTGAGGGATTTAGTTGTTAAACAATGCTTCAAATATATATCAAAATCTTGATATTTACGCTTTCAAATTATTAATTTGAGTGTTTTTACTTTAAAACATCGGTAACGATTCTGACATGTGTGTTACTTAAAAAGATTTGAATGATATTTAGTTATTGATGTTTTCAAATTGTTTTTCCATCAAATATGGATTAACACCTGTTCAAGCCTGTAACCCCCCAGCGGTGGTGTGACGACGATGTTAATAGTATTCGTTGTTCCAGTGCGTTTGTCATGGTGGTGGTGGTTGTGAATTTGGATATGTTAGGGGTAGGGTTAGAATTTTTGTTAGGAGTGTAAAACACAATGAAATGAAAGAAAATACTATCTTAAAACACGATGAAGAAAAACCATTATATATACTCCTAGCACTACATATTTTGTGTTGTAAGTTCCACACATATAATCTTAGTCATCTATTATAAAATCTAATAGTTATGATTACTTCTAAGCTTTTTCTACAAAAAAAAAAAATCATACTTTCTACTAATAATAATAATAATAATAATAATAATAATAATAATAAAAGCGACAGTCATATGCAAAGTGGATGGTATATAGACATCAGGTGTCTCATGATTTATTTTTCAAAATAGGGACGTAACTTGTATCCGCCTCTTCACCACATGAACAATTACAAACAAACGATACTTAACTCTATGTTTTTTAATTATGTGGGTCTATTATATTTGGGGTATTTAGTTTTGTTTATTTTTTTTAAAAATAAGGGTTTTTCAGCTACTTACGTGTAGTTAATAGAATAGGCTAACGCCCGTTCATTGCATGGAACAATGGTGTTATGTTTGTATAAATAGTTGAACTAAACTTGAAATTTCCTTAAGTTGTGGATAATTGTGTAAACAGTAAATCGCAGAGACCATTCATATAATTAGTTGAAGTAAAACAAAAAAAACAAAACAAAACAGATAGATATACGGCATAAAAATTGTATTCAAATCGTTCTTAAAGTTTCCGTCTATGACTTGTCGTTTTCTGTTAAATTTAAAACAATCGCTAAAAAGAATTACAGTATATTATATAAGACTTAAATATCCTAAAGTGTATGTTTCAATAATCACGGCGTTCTTGTCCGTGTCACACCAAGGGCTAGCAATCAATAATACGATGCAATATTACGTTGATTGTCTAATATTTATGAGTTTTCTAGAATTTATAGTTTTGAGTTCATTCTGTTTTTAAATGAAAAGCATAATTAATAGATAAGGACAATGCATGCATGGTTGGAAGATATATTTTCTTAACGACAATGAATAAATCCTGGCTCGGGTATAGGGCAATGTGGACGACCGGCTGGGCACTTAATTTTTGGGGCACAATTTATATCTTTATAATTTTATGAAAAAGAAATATGTATATTTAATGTTTTACTCTAATTATACAATAACCAGGTTGGTTTAGTGGTATTCTGGGTTATTGGTGGCAAATAAACAACCTCATATACGCCTGCAATCACAGACAACGATTAGTAATCTAAGACCATCATCTTCTATTTCAGAGAAAATATGTCGCCCGAAGGTCTAATGTGAAAAACGAAATTTGGATTTTTTTTTTCACTGGTCGCTCACACTTGACAAAATGGGTAACTTCCATATATCTAGAAAGAACAAGAACTATACAGCATAAGCATCAAAACATAACGTGAAAACGTTTAATTGGCTATAGGATTTCAAATTTATTAACGAGGAAACAAATTATATTATTAAAAACATATGCATGGAATCATAAGCGACTGATTACACATGCAACACTATTATACTTTTCGAAAACACTAAATATGTCAAGTACAGAGCGCTTTCCTTTTATTCATAATAATACTAATATAAGGCATTCTAGGTAAACATAATTAATTCATGTCTCGAATGATCAGGGGTGGGATCAAAGCTTTTTCGTTTCGAAACGTTCCCTAGTAAGTTGCAGGTGGACGCGGGGAGCGGGGAGGCGGTGGGAGGGTTGGTCGCGGGGGCGGTGAGCGGGGTGGTGGACGGGGCGGTGAGCGGGGTGGTGGACGGGGCGGTGAGCGGGGTGGTGGCGGAGGGGGCGAGCGAGGTGGTGGACGGGGAGGTGAGCGGGGTGGTGGACGGGGCGAGCGGGGTGTTCGAGGGGGAGTTGAGACAGGTGGTGGTGGACGGGGTGGTGAGACCCGTGGGGGAGTTGGCGGTCTCACTGGTGGTGGGGTCGGTGGGCGGGGTGTTGGAGTGGGAGGTGAAACAGGAGGAGGTGGGGGCGGCGAGCGGGGTGTTGGTGGGGGAGGTGAGACCGGTGGTGGTGGTGGTGGAAGGGGCGGTGAGACTGGTGGTGGAGGGGGTGGCGGTGGCGGTGAGACAGGTGGTGGTGGGGGCGGAGGGCGTGGTGTTGGTGGGGGAGGTGATATTGGTGGTGGTGGGGGCGGTGAGACTGGAGGTTGTGGAGGAGGGGAGACGGGTGGTGGTGGTGGGGGAGGTGATACTGGAGGTGGTGGAGGAGGGGAGACGGGTGGTTGTGGTGGGGGCGAGACTGGTGGTGGTGGAGGAGGGGAGACGGGTGGTGGAGGTGGCGGTGAGACTGGAGGTGGTAGAGGAGGGGAGACAGGTGGTGGAGGAGGCGGTGAGACAGGTGGTGGGCGTGGTGTTGGTGGGGGAGGGGAGACGGGTGGTGGAGGCGGCGGTGAGACAGGTGGTGGGGGAGGGGAGACGGGAGGTGGAGGCGGTTGTGAGACGGGTGGTGGAGGGGGCGGGGAGACCGGTGGTGGTGGGGGAGGGGAGACGGACGGTGGAGGTGGTGGTGAGACAGGTGGGGGCGGTGACACCGTAGGTGGTGGAGGAGGGGAGACGGGTGGTGGAGGTGGCGATGAGACAGGTGGTGGTGGGGGCGGAGGGCGTGGTGTTGGTGGGGGCGGTGAGACTGGAGGTGGTGGAGGAGGGGAGACGGGTGGTGGAGGTGGCGGTGAGACAGGTGGTGGTGGGGGCGGTGATACTGGAGGTGGTGGAGGAGGGGAGACGGGTGGTGGAGGTGGCGGTGAGACAGGTGTTGGTGGGGGCGGAGGGCGTGGTGTTGGTGGGGGAGGTGATACTGGTGGTGGTGGGGGCGGTGAGACAGGTGGTGGAGGTGGCGGTGAGACTGAAGGTGGTGGAGGAGGTGAGACGGGTGGTGGAGGTGGCGGAGGGCGTGGTGTTGGTGGGGGAGGTGATACAGGTGGTGGTGGGGGTGGTGAGACTGGAGGTGGAGGGGGTGAGACAGGTGGTGGTGGGGGCGGGGAGACGGGTGGTGGAGGTGGCGGTGAGACAGGTGGTGGTGGGGGCGGTGAGACTGGAGGTGGTGGAGGAGGGGAGACGGGTGGTGGAGGTGTTGGTGAGACAGGTGGTGGTGGGGGCGGTGGTGAGACAAGTGGTGGTGGGGGCGGAGGGCGTGGTGTGGGAGGGGGCGGTGAGACCGGTGGTGGAGGGGGTGAGACAGGTGGTGGTGGGGGCGGGGAGACGGGTGGTGGAGGTGGCGGTGAGACAGGTGGTGGTGGGGGCGGTGAGACTGGAGGTGGTGGAGGAGGGGAGACGGGTGGTGGAGGTGGCGGTGAGACAGGTGTTGGTGGGGGCGGAGGGCGTGGTGTTGGTGGGGGAGATGATACTGGTGGTGGTGGGGGCGGTGAGACAGGTGGTGGAGGTGGCGGTGAGAGAGGTGGTGGTGGGGGCGGTGAGACTGAAGGTGGTGGAGGAGGTGAGACGGGTGGTGGAGGTGGCGGAGGGCGTGGTGTTGGTGGGGGAGGTGATACTGGTGGTGGTGGGGGTGGTGAGACTGGAGGTGGAGGAGGAGGGGAGACGGGTGGTGGAGGTGGCGGTGAGACAGGTGGTGGTGGGGGCGGAGGGCGTGGTGTGGGTGGGGGCGGTGAGACCGGTGGTGGAGGGGGTGAGACAGGTGGTGGTGGGGGCGGGGAGACGGGTGGTGGAGGTGGCGGCGGGCGGGGTGTTGGTGGTGGAGGGGGCGAGACCGGTGGTTGAGGGGGTGGCGGTGAGACTGGTGGTGTTGATGGCGGAGGGCGTGGTGTTGGTGGGGGAGGTGAGACTGGTGGTGGAGGTGGCGGTGAGAGTGGGGGAGGTGGTGGCGGTGATAGTTGGGAACAACGATAAACGCATACGCATCTAATTTGGCCTTCACGCAAGAGACAAAGACCGTTGATCGCTTTTTGCCCTTGACAATTTTGGTTACACGTCCTTAGGTTGCATCTTCCCGTATACGTGTTGCTTACCCTCGTACATAGTAGACCGGCCTCTATTTCTGCAATCCAATTTAAACTAAACAAGTTAGTTTATTATACATATATTAAAAATCAAAAGTTACCACTCTTACAAAAATCACTATTCATCATTCTCTTCACTTTTATCATTCTTTTCACTTTTAGGAATGTTATATATACATAAAAAATGACATTTACTTTTCTTATTATAGTTAATTAATTTTATATATAAGAGTCGATCATATAAGCACCTGAGATAGTGAGAGAGAAAAGAAGCAGGAATATTGCAGCCCGAAGAAATGATGGTTTGGTCATTTTAACAAACAACTCGTGATGAGTTGTGTGATTGGAATGAAACTAGAAATCCGGGAAGTATTTATAGGACAAACTTCATTATTACACGAATTTAAAGCTTAGACAAATAATATATACCGAAGTCAACACGTGCATGTGGTTTTAATATTGATTTAAATAATTTTTTTATCATACGAAGATCATGTCTAAGCAAAATAAACAATCAGTGCATAAATAAACATAAAATAGTTATAAAAAACACAAAAATATAGGTAGTATGTATCAAGCTTTCACATTATCTTTTCTCTCACCGTCATTATAATTTTAACTAAATATCACATTTTTTAATTTAACTCTAAATTTTATTTAACCTACAATTGTTTTTTCATCTTACTTTTAGTCGGCAGGTTTCAAAAGTTTTGAAGTAAAACATGGTTTGGTTTGCGGTTTATACCAAAAACCAGCCGTATAAAAGGGGACCAAACCGTATGATTGATGGGTGTATATTGTGTTAGTTATCACTAATATTTATTTGTGTATTTAGATGTTGTTGATTTAAAACTGTTAAAAGTGGCTTAAAAGCTTAAGATCTTTTTCATTTGTTCAACTTTGCATACTTTTGTATACGTAACCTATCTACTTTACTAACTAGAGAAATTATAAGATTACTTTTTATATAAGCTGCTTATGTTTATTATCACTATATATATTATGTAATGATAAAACTTGTCATAAAGGCCCATTAATCCTAAACTGTAAAACTAGATCGTTAGTAACGGTTCGGTTTGGTTTAGTTTTAAATTTCAATGGTTCGTTTTGCTTTACAGTAATAAAAAACCTTTTACTATGGTGTGGTCTCCGTTTGACCTAAAAATCGAACCGTAAACACCTCTAATATCAAGTTCTCTATCTCTATTTTTATCTCATTCACAAACAATTATAATATTATTTTTCCCTCTTTCTTATACTTTCAAAAAATTTTAAAGGTGATGATTAGTACAACTCTATACTCAAAGTATTATTATTTAATAAACTCTAAATTATACATATTAAATGAAGACAAAACCTGATGTAGATGTAAAATATAGAAAATATTTATATTTTGGAGATAGAGATTAGTACAGAAAAACTAAACTGATGTGAATACTTTAATTTTAAAAAATGCAGGCATTTACAACTTTTAGCACACTTCTCCTTTTATCTTTGATTCATCCAGGAGTTACTAAGATGCATCAAGATTTAAAAAGAGATTACTGGTGGCCAGGCATGAAGAACGATGTAGTAGGTTATGTCAGTAAGTGCCTAACTTGCTTGCAAGTCAAGGCAGAGCACCAGAAACCTTATGGAAAGATGCAGCCTCTAGAGATACCATAATGGAAATGGGAACACATCACCATGGATTTCATAACTAAGCTACCCCGTACAGCTAAGCATCATGATACCATTTGGGTGATAATGGATCGTTTGACCAAAAGTGCTCACTTTCTGCCCATATGAGAGGCCATCTCGTCGGAAACGTTAGCAAATTTGTTCATAAAAGAGGTTGTGTCTAAGCATGGAGTACCATTATCGATCATGTCCGATAGAGATACTCGGTTTACTTCAAGATTTTGGAAGAAGTTCCATGAAGCTATGGGAACGAGATTGAACATCAGTACGGCGTATTATCCTCAAACCGATGGACAGTCTGAAAGGACGATCCAAACCCTTGAGGATATGCTACGTGCTTGCGTTCTAGATTTTGGAGGAAGCTGGGATGATCATCTGCATTTAGCAGAGTTCTCCTATAACAACAGCTACCATTCAAGTATTGTTATGCCACCGTTTGAGATGCTTTACGGTAGACGATGTAGAACCCCGGTATGTTGGGGAGATATTGGTCAGAAGGAGATGGGAAGTTTAGAAGTGGTTCAAGAAACATCTTCAAAGTTCGATCAGATTAAGGCAAGAATGAAAGCTGCTCAAGACAGACAAAAGTCTTATGCTGATAAGCGGCGACGACCGATTGAGTTTAACGTTGGTGACAATGTGATGCTTAAGGTCTCGCCTTGGAAAGGAATTATCCGTTTTAGAAAGAGGGGGAAGTTGAGTCCGAGGTACATTGGACCGTTTAAAATTATAGATCGTGTAGGTGAAGTAGCTTATAAGCTGGATTTGCCAGAAGAGTTAGAAGGAATTCATTCAACTTTCCATGTTTCTCATCTGAGAAAATGTCTAGCTGATGACACGTCTCACGTGCCATTAATGGACATTGAGGTTGATGAACAGTTGAATTACATCGAGCAACCGATTGAGATAGTTGACCGCAAGGAAAAACAACTCCGTCACAAGGTTATACCTTTAGTGAAAGTGATATGGAAGCATCGCAAGGGTTCGGATGCTACTTGGGAAGCTGAGGATGAGATGCGCAAGTTTTACCAGAATTTGTTTATGTAATATTTAGGTTTCGGGGACGAAACCTCTTTAAGGAGGGAAGACCTGTAACATCCTACTTTTGATTATAATAATAAAATAAATGTCGTTTATTTTATATCGTGTCGTTTATCGGTTTAGATAATAAACTGTACATGGTTGGGCTTGGGCTTTAGAAGATAGAATAAAAGATGGAATGGGCCTTAGGTCCATGGGCTTAAGGGAGTATAAATACCCCTTAAACCCTAATCCTTCCCATTTTATCCATCTCTACACCATAGCCTACACCTTGGAAAACACACACAAACACTATCGTTTAACCCGAACCAAGATCCGAAGGCGAAAACTCGAGCTTGTTGGTGCTAGATCGTTGTGAAGAACCAAAACAACATCAAAGACCAGCTCGTGTTCGTAGTTCACTCGTTTAAGGTACGTTTATAACTAGGAATAGTTCATTTAGGTCCGGATTCATTTAGATAATCACAAATCTGTTTTAGTGTGTTGAAAACGAATCTAACCAAACAAATATCACTGAAATTGGTTAGCATCTGATAGGTTAATTGTTAACCTAAGAACCCGTAACCTATTTGCCTAAATCGCACCCCTTAAACATTGATGTTTGGCCGATTCGATGGTTAGGGTTTGTTGGCGCTGGAATTCCGAGTTCATTGATACCCAAATCGGGATGTTTCGTTAAGATTTGAGGGTTTAATTGCAGATTTGGTTTAGGTTGACTGTGGGTGTTCTTGACGATTTTGACTTTGACCCCATGAGTCAAAGTCTGGATAAGATTGTGCAATTCGTGAAAATATGGTAGCGAATTGATTATCCCAGTTCGTTACGATCAGATAACGAATTAGTTCACGAATTCGCTATGACAAAACAACGAATCAGTTCACCCATTCGTTATACCTAAATAACGAACCAGACAGTGAACCAGATAACGAACCAGGTGATTCGTTACTCGCTAATTCGTTAAGAATAAGGTAACGAATCAGGGCTTGTTCAGATAACGAATTGGAGTGACGAATCAGATGTTAATCAGACGACGAATCAGTTAACGAACTAGATTGTGATGTAACGAATTGGCTAACGAATTAGGCTTAATTCGTTATGGCGAAGAGATAGCGAATTAAATAATAAATTAAAATCCTAATGGAAAATGTGTTAAGACAGTTAATGGAAATATAATTTTTCCAAGCTGACCTGGCAGCTCGACCCCAGCCAGGGGCTCTGCCCCTTGGACCCTGCTAGGGGCTGCCGCCCCTAAACCCCGCTGCCAGGGGCGCTGCCCCCGTACCCCCGTCCGTTGAGGGTTATAGTTAGACTAGAGACGCAATATGGGTAGTGATAGATAATTGATACGTGTAATTGTTATACAGTTAGTCGTGCACAGCTCAAGAAGGGGATTACCATAAACGGTGAACGTAACCGCATTCAGGTGAGTTTCTAGCCCCATTTCCTTGTTATGTTTTCGGGGCTGTGTGCATACTCAATGTGATAGTTAATGCACTTACCTTAAATGGTAAGTGTATGCCATGTATTATTATTATTATGTTATGTATGTATATCTTAAATGTAAATTGAAAGCTTGTCGGTACGTTAACGATCTTCGGATATTGCACGTGTTGACAAGGGAGGTATGTTTATGATAGATGAATGTGTATGATAGATATATGTACAACATATGAATACGTATGAATGATTAAAGAAAGTATGTATGTTATGGGCATGTACAGACAATATGTACGAAGATGAAGAAAGAGGGATCAGACCCTAATAATATCTGAGATAGAAAAGAAATGGATCAGACCCTAATAATATCTGAGATAGAGAAGTAAAAAGGGATCAGACCCTAATAATATATGAGATAGACAAGAAAGGGATCAGACCCTAATAATAACTAAGATAGACAAAGGGAAGAGGGATCAGACCTTAATAATATCTGAGATAGAAAAGGAAGGGATCGAACCCTAATATTATCCGAGATAGAAAAGGACAGTAATTTATATAGTATGAAAGTAATAAAATATGAACGTATGTAATGGAAGTAAATTAGTTTAGTGACGATTATGTGTCTTCGGATGCATAATCGAAGGTAAATGTATGTATGGTATAATGTGTGATTAACTAGAACTCACTCAGCGTAGCTGACTTTTAGTATGCACGCAGGTTAACAGATTGAGACAGCTGGTTTGAGATGGACACATGGCAGGTTTGAAGAGGCTGGCATCTGAAGATTTGTCGTGATGTTTTGATATTATCATTTATGTTATGTTTTAAAGACAAGTTAAGAATGTGTGTAATGAATGGATGAATATTATTATTATTCCGCGAAAGATTTAATTAACTCTGATATTTAGAACTGTGTTTATGAATAAATCCAACATCAAATGTAGGGCACCGGTAACGGGGCCTTACAGTACGTGATTAATAGGTTCAAACACCCGCTGCATCGCGCGGGCACCCGTCTAGTGTATATATATATATACTAGTTTTTATCCCCGTATTACGGGGATTGTTTTATATTTTTGTTTTAATTTTTATTTATTTTTTGACTTTATATTTTTTTATTGTATGAAAGTTAATAATATACTTATGGTTTGATAATAAACTGTTTCACAAATAAATGAGATGTTATAACCCGATTTAAAAGCTATATGGTTTTGATGAGACCCAAGACCCATTTATTTTTTTATTATAAAATTGTTTTTTTTAATTATAAATAATATTTATAAAAGTTAATAATATACTTATGGTTTGATGAGACCCACGACCCATTTATTTTTTTACTATAAAATTGGTTTTTTAATTTAAATAATATATATATATCTTTTTAAAATAAATAAGTTATTAATTTTTAGTATATCCTATTTTATAGGATTTTTACATCAATAATTTGGTTAGAATAATTTTTTATTTAATGAGATGTTATAACCCGTTTAAGGAATATCTGGGTTTGGTAATACCCACATCCATGAATTCGGGTCAAATGCATGAGAAGCCTCCATTTAAAAATCAAGCAAATATGGAGACTCCAAAAAAAGGGGGAGCGACCATATCGCGACACGTAGGATTTTTATGTTTTCGTTTATATATATTATAGATTAGGGGAGGGTTATAGTAAAAAGAAGTAGTTTCCTAGGAAGACTAGGAATAAGTCATAGTCATTGGATCATGTTAATCAATTGTTGAGATTTAAAATTACTAAAAACCAACATAGTTTCCTATAATTACTCTTTCACCACTATAACCGACATAGTTTCTTAGAATTCTTCTTTCACCATAGGTTGAAATGCCACTTGTCAAAAATCTATTTGTTCTTATCATTCTTACGAAACTATTTCTTTTTATTTGAACTCTTTTCTATAGGATCAGGATCATGAGAGAACTTTTTTAAAATTGAGAACTATGAGAACTATTTTGAACCACAAAAAACCCAAAAATAAAAAAAAATCACAAAATAAAAAAAAACACAAAAATGAAAAAAAGTAAAAAAGCCAAAATTCTTAATTTAACATCCCGGTTTCATAAAAAAAACTCGGTTTAGCCAAATTATATACACATATGTATAATATATACATAGAAAAGGGTTCAAATAAAAAGAAGTTGTTTCCTAGGAATGGTAAGAACCGATAGAATTTTGACATTTAACATTAAAACCTATGGTGAAAAAATAATTATAGGAAACTATGTCGGTTATAATGGTGAAAGAGTAATTATAGGAAACTATAACGTTTTTTGGTAATTTTAAATCTCAATCATTGATTGATATGATCCAATGGCTATGATTTATTCTTAGTCTTCCTAGGAAATTACTTATTTTTAAGATAACCCTCCCCTATATACATATATGTACATTTACATGATTTTTTACACACAAGTGTATAATTTAATATAAATGATAGTGTATATATATGTATATTACGTAACTAAAGATTAAATAAAATTACACATGTGTGTATAATACGACGTTTTTTTTATTTATTTTTTTAATGAAACCGGAATGAAATATAAGAATATTGGTTTTTTTACTTTTTAAAAATTTTTGTTATTTTTTGTTTTATGATTTTTTTTAAATATTTTTTAAAGGTGTTTTAGTGGTCCAAAATGGTTCTCAAAGTTCTCAATTTGCAAATGGTTCTCTTAGGATCCTTACCATATATATATATATATATATATATATATATATATATATATATATATATATATATATATATATAAAAGAGTTCAAATGAAAATAAATAGTTTCCTAAGAATGATAAGAACCAATAGATTTTTGACAAGTGGCATTACAACATATGGTGAAAGAACAATTCTAAGAAACTATGTCGGTTATAGTAGTGAAAGAGTAATTCTAGGAAACTATGACGGTTTTTGGTAATTTTAAATCTCAACCATTGATTGACATGATCCAATGGCTATGATTTATTCCTAGTCTTCCTAGGAAACTACTTCTTTTTAGTATAACCCTTTTCTATATATATATATATATATATATATATATATATAGAAAAGGGTTCAAATAAAAAGAAGTTGTTTCCTAGGAATGATAAGAACCAGTAGAGTTTTGACATTTGGCAGGCATTACAACATATGGTGAAAGAACAATTCTAAGAAACTATGTCGGTTATAGTAGTGAAAGAGTAATTCTAGGAAACTATGACGATTTTTGGTAATTTTAAATCTCAACCATTGATTGACATGATCCAATGGCTATGATTTATTCCTAGTCTTCCTAGGAAACTACTTCTTTTTAGTATAACCATTTTCTATATATATATATATATATATATAAAAGGGTTCAAATAAAAAGAAGTTGTTTCCTAGGAATGATAAGAACCAGTAGAGTTTTGACATTTGGCATTAAAACCTATGGTGAAAGAACATTTATAGGAAACTATGTCGGTTATAATGGTGAAAAGGTTATTGTAGGAAACTATGACAATTGTGGGTCGTTTTAAATCTCAACCATTAATTGATATGATCCAATGGCTAAAAATTATTCATATTCTTCTTAGAAAACTACTTGTTTTTAGGATAACCCTCCTCTCTCTCTCTCTCTCTCTATATATATATATATATATATATATATATATGGGAGTGTTATTCTAAAAATAAGTAGTTTTCCAAGAAGACTAAGAATATATCTTAGTCATTAGATCATGTTAATCAATGGCTAAGATTTAAAATTACCAAAACCACCATAGTTTCCTAGAATTACTCTTTCACCACTATAACCGACATAATTTCCTAAAATTGTTCTTTCACCAAAATTTGTAATGCCATATGTCAAAATATTGTTGCTTCCTACCATTATTAGGAAACTCCTTATTTTTATTAGAAACCCTTTTCTATATATATATATATATATATATATATATATATATATATATATATGTTGAGTATTAAACAATTCATGCAGAGATGTACAATTTTAGCACATACGATCTTAACTAATCGTTGCCATGCTCATTTGCATCGAAGCCAAAAAACATACATCGATCATATGACTTTAGTTGCAAGACACGGACAACTTCGCTACAAGTATTGGTAATTCCACACCACATCCCTTTAACGGGCAAGCTATTTAATATTCTCTCATCATCACTGTTGAGACATCATTTAAGAACTTTTAGATCGAAAAATAAACTTGACGTCCGAACTAAATGAAGGCTAGAACTTGAGATTGTTTGCTATGTACGAACCCGTCTTGCAAGGCCCCTAACAATATCTTGGGGTGTCATCTACGGCCAACCTATCCTTCCTGCTTACGATTATGAGAAATGCAAGCACTTACGAAGTCTTAATTAATTGTGATATGATTTCCTAAAGATATGTAGGAGTAGCCACATCATCCTATCTTATTTTTTTAGCAGTACTGGAGTAGCCATACCTGACACCTTAAGCACATGCTAAACATATCAGATCTTCAAAATTTTGATACATCATACTATCTTTTTTTTACCGACAAATCAATACACTTTTTACTCTACTTCTAAACTACACTCTTTTTTACGACCATACAACTTGAACCCTCACCCTCGTAAAGACAAAGTCTTGTTTCACTTCTTGGTTCCGATTTGCCGAAGACCCTTAGTATAGAAATTTACACTATCTATCATTGAAAATAAATTACATTAAAATTTAGTTTGTAAAGATATACGTACATGTGCAGTAAAAACATCTAATACTATTGAATTATAAAGTTGACTTTTAAATTTTGAAGTTATGAAAGTTGAATCATAACTTCAAGTTAATAAGCATATAATGAAATACTATGCGTCTTTAAGGAAATAAAGCTCTACAAAGTAAGTAATTAATGTTTACAGCAAGGCCGTAGGGCTGTAAACGAACCAAACGAACACAAAAAATGCCTTATTCATGTTCATTTGTTAACGAAATAATGTGTTAACGAATGGTTCACGAACACTTACCGAACGAGATTTTATATTTGTGTTCGTTCATTAAGGAAATGAATGTGTTCACGAACACAAATAAAATCGGCAAAGCCTAGAGATTGAGACCGATGTATTCATCAATGTGTACAATGAAAGCCTGTAAATTAACTTTAAACGAACACTAACACTTAATCGAACAAATATTTATGTTCATGTTCGTTTACTTAAAAAATAAACATTTGTGTTCATTTATATTCATTTGTTTAAAATTTAAACGAACATAACTAAACAAAGATAAACAAACATAAATGAACATATATACACACATGTAAATGAACACAAACAAATATAAACGTACATAAATGAAAACACTTACAAGAACACAAATTAACAAATATTGTTGGTACATGTGTGTCAGTAGTTCATAGTCTAGCATTTGTAATCGAGTCTGTAATGCAATTATGTTTTGATTATGTTTATTTTTGTAACACGCGAAGTTGTCAACAAGTTCGCTCTGGCGAACTTGTTGAATCAGCGAAGTTATTGACAACTTCGCCTATGGCGAAGTTGTCGTGTTTATATACTGTTTCAGCCGAAACAGTTAGGGTTAGTCGTTTAGGGTTTTCGTTTCAGTTGTTCAGTGAACGTGTTACGTGTCATTATCTGTAATAGTGACCTCGGGTCACGTGTTTGTTATCAATATAACGTGTTTGGTTTATTGCTTGTGTGTTCGATCTCTACATACTCTACACTCGTATCTACCTACGCAGGGATTCCGCACCTGCGTTGTTAGCGACATCCCGTGTACGATCCGTTCAGGAGCCTACAATTGGTATCAGAGCCATCGGCTCGATTGTGAGGTTCGGGATTTCACGCGGGTGTAGAAAACGTCTCGTTTGACCTATTCGCGGGACGTGTTTTTGTTGGGATTGTGTTTTGCTCGTGCTTGACAGTCATTTTCATGCCATTGCATTGATCGGAAACTGCTGGATTGACGAAATCAGATCTGAACAGTTTCCTTGTTCATCGGGCGAAGTTACCGTTCTTCGGGCGAAGTTACCATTCTTCAGGCGAAGTTGTCGTCACTGGAATTAGGGTTTCGGCGAAGATATAAGGATTAGCGAAGTTAACCACAACTTCGCTTACCTCATAAGTTCGCCTTAGCGAAGTTATCCGCAACTTCGCTTTCCACCCAAGTTCGCTTACCTCCTAAGTTCGCTCATTCTAAGCGAAGTTATTTTTAACTTCGCCAAGTCAAGCGAATTTAAGACCCAGCGAAGTTCTCTTTTCAGCGAAGTTAACTTTCAAGCGAAGTTAACTTTCAAGCGAAGTTATTCTTAACTTCGCCTACTGAGCTGTTTTAATATTTTTTTTTTATTCTCAGGTTTTTCAGGTTTTCGCAAGGATGTCGTCAATTAACATCTCCGATTTGGTCAAGATGGAAGTAGAAGCGGGGTCAGCCACTAAGGCCCCGAGGTTGATGAAAGGAACTGACTTCGTGGCATGGAAGGACAGATTCATCCAATACATTAAATACCAGGATGCCAAAATGTGGGTGTGCATCCAGGATGGATATATCCCTCCAACTATGCAATACGAAGGCCGTGACGTGGTTAAGAAGTACAGCAAAATGGAGGACGAAGAAAAGAAAATGTATGAGGCTGAGAGCAAGGCCCATGTAGCTATAACAATGGCACTTCCTCAAGAGGTTCTCCACACTTTCAGAAAGTACACTTCTGCGAGAGAGCTTTGGGATGCTCTTGAAAATAGATTCGAGGGGAATGTGGGTATCCGTGCATCAAAGATCAAACTCTTAAAGACCCAGTTCTCCGTCTTCAAATTTTTGAAGAACGAATCACTGGATGATATTATCACCAGATACTATCATCTAATGACAGAGCTTAGCAATTATTCGATTGCCTATCGAGAAGAAGAGATTGTTGAAAAGCTTCTCGATGCTCTCCCACCGAAGTGGGAAATGTACACCGTTCTTATGAGGGAAGACAGAGACTTTCCAAATTATGATCTGGAAGCAGTAAACAAGCTCAGAACTTATGAGCTTAATATGGTTCGAAAAGAAACACCAACAGATCAGATACAAGACCCTGGTATGTATGGTGCAAAGGTTAACTCAGGCTCAAGTTCGAGGCCTGAATCTGCTGCTTTTTACTCGAAAGGGGAGTCAGGTCCTGACTCTTCTCATGAAGGAAACGTTTCTGTGAACATGAACGGTGATGTCTGTTTCGTTGCTGGAGGATCAAGTACTTCAAAGCCTCAAGCATTCTCAAGTGGTTTTTCTGCAAATGCCTCAAGCAATAATTATTCCAAGATGCCTATGAGTGTAAAATCTGCTGAAGAGCAGTTTGCAGTCTATGCATCATTTATTGCTTCCTACGAAAACTACATCCAGGGGAAGATTGTGGACCCTGCTGTACTGGATGAGGACTACGACCAGATCGATGCTGATGATCTGGAGAAGATGGATTTGCAATGGCAAATGGCTATGATTGTGAGGCGTGTAAAACGGTTTATGAACAAAACTGGGAGAAAGTTTGTTGGTGGTAGGCCCGGGTTCGACAAATCCAAGGTAAGGTGCTATAATTGTCAACAGTACGGGCACTTTGCCAAGGAATGCAGAAATGAGAGGGTTGAACGAGGACAAGGTCGGCCTACACAACACTCTGGAGTTAACAGAGAGATTAACGCCATGTTGACCAGAGAAGCAGGTGAGTACAACTGGAACCTGCATTCAAGTGGTTCTGGTGATTAAGCGAACATGGCTGAGTCTGAAGTTGAAGAATGTGAGAAGATTGATGGAAATGAGAAAGCTAATGAAGAAGAAACCGCTTTCATGGCAGATGACAAGGATAATCGCTCCGAGGTAAGTACTAAGAATATTTGTACTAGTTGTGAGAATTTGTCTGAGCAACTCACTACGATAATTGATCAGTACGTCCGTTTAGATGCTGATTTTAAAACTATTAAAGAAGATCACCATTTTACGAAAGCAAGAGAAACAAGTTATAAAACTAAAATAAAAGCATGTGAAAAAGACATTCAAAGCTTAAAAACTAAACTTGCTGAGAAAATTGAAATAATTGATCTTAGTTATGAAGTTTTAGAAGAAAAAACTAAAGTGATTGCTGATCGGGATAAACAGATTGCTGACCACCAGGTGAAGGCGGTGGAACTGAACCGCAAACTTGAGCAGTTCAGGAATTCCTCGGCCATCCTTGATCACCTCGTGAGTGATCAAGGTACCTCTGCAAAGAGGGGAGGAATCGGTTATCACGAAGTTCCACCACCCTTTAACCACAACTATACTTATAATCCGAGTGTTCAGAAATCTGTTGATTTCGAGGTTACTCAGACAACTCCCATCAAGGTTACAAATATAGAACCAAGTGTTAGCTGTGGCGAATCGAGTTCGCCTGTTTCTAGTGTGAATATTTCTGTTTCGAGTCCAGTCTCATCGGATTCGGATAAGTTGTCCGAATCTGGTCAGACAAAAGAGAAGGTAGGGTTACCCACCGATGGAGATAAAAATAAAACTTCTAAAAAGAGTTCTCCACTCAATCCGTACGTCCCACCTTATGTGAGACGAACGGCTGGTAACGCTGCCTCTACATCCAAACCAACATTTGACAAGAAAATGGAGAGTCGATGTTGCTTTAGATGTAACAAGTTAGGACATCTAGTTGCAGATTGCCCTTTGAAGCCGAGATTCAGAGGTGTGAAGCCAAATAAAACTGAGTATAAGCGTCATTTTGCTACTGCTAAAAATGAAAACTTTACAAAATGCCAAAATGTAACGAATTCAAGTTTCCATAAAAACAAACCTCAGTTTTACAACCAAACCAAAAGATATAACACTGTAAATTCACAAAGGTTTGGGAGGCTTTACCCTCAATCTGCAAGGAGATTTTCTAACAGGACTTACAGAAATTATCCTGATGCTAACTTGAGAAAGCCAGGGTACGGGACGTATCGATCCAAGACCAATTGGTCTTGGGTCCCAAGATTCTAACTCTTTGTTTTATTGTGCAGGAACAGTTGAACAGGGCTGCCAACAATCTCTGGATTGTAGATAGCGGCTGTTCCCGGCACATGACGGGCAACAAACACTTGTTGCAAGATTTAAAACCTGTTCAGGGAGCAAGAGTTAGTTTTGCTGGTGAGAGCGGTGGTAGGATTACTGGTAGAGGAACAGTGTCGAATGGGAGAATGACACTTGAGAATGTAAATTTTGTGGAGGAATTAAAGCACAATCTGCTGAGTGTGTCGCAGATTTGTGATAAAGATTACACTGTCCATTTCACGAAGAATGAAGCGATCGTATTGAAGCCTGGTTTTCAGATACCAGACGAATGGATAGTTATGAAAGCTCCACGTGAAATGAATACATATGTGATGGACATGAGGTCTACTGAAATGGCCACCGGAGAATCTTGTTTAATGACAAAAGCAAGCGAATCAGAATCAGAATTGTGGCACAGGAGAATGGGACATATTCATCTTCGGAAGATGAACTTCATTGTCAAGAATGGGCTTGTGATGGGCGTTCCCTTAAAAAGTTTTAACTTTGAAGACAAATGTATAGCATGCAAGAAGGGAAAGCAACACAAGAAATCCCATCTCACCAAGAAGATTAATTCTATTGCCGGTACTCTAGAACTACTTCATATGGATCTCTTCGGTCCAGTGAATGTAAAAAGTCTAGGTGGTACTTCTTACTGCTTGGTGATAACTGATGACTACTCGCGATACTCGTGGGTATATTTTCTGAAAACAAAAGACGAGACAACTCAGATGGTGAAGAATCTAATTACAAAAGTTGAGAACGTCATGAGTAAATCAGTTAAATACATCAGAAGCGACAATGGGACAGAGTTCAAGAACTTTGAAATGGAAATCTTCTGTCTTCAGAAGGGAATTGAACATCAATACAGCGCTCCGTATACTCCACAACAGAATGGAGTGGCTGAAAGGAAGAACCGAACGTTAATTGAAGGAGCCAGAACTATGCTGGCAGACTCGAAGCTTCCTGTGATGTTCTGGGCTGAAGCAGTTGCTACAGCCTGCTATGTTCTGAATAGGGTGTTAACCGTTAAGAGACTTGGAAAAACTTGTTACGAGCTTATGCACGGAAGGAAGCCCAACTTGTGCGGTCTTGAACCATTTGGGTCTCCTTGTTCGATTTTGAAGACTAATTCGAAATTTGGTGAAGTAGCCGATGAAGGAATCCTAGTCGGTTATGTTGTTGGGACTCCCAATAGACGGGTCTTCAATACGTCGACTTGCAAGGTGGAGGTGGTTTGTAACACCGACATTACTAGTTACCAACCGCCAAAACCAAGCAATGGACCTGCTGAGCTTTTCGACTATGTTAAACTTTTTAAGTCGTTTAACGTACCTGATTTGGAAATTTCTGAAGAAGACGAAAGAGCTGTGACGAAGATGATACTTGATGAGGAAGAGAATCTATTGCAACATCAGATGGTTGAGAAATCTCAACCTTCCACATCAAACCCTATTGATACCCCTGCGGCCTCAACTGAAGATGAGTTTATCAATCCTTTTCACTCTCAGCCAGAAACAACCATAGATGAGATCTCTTCAAATTTGGAAGATAATTTGCATGTTGGTGCTGTTCCGACCACGAGAATTCACAAAGATCACCCATTGGAGAATATTATAGGTGATGTGTCCTCCGGTGTACAAACCAGAAGTAGCTTGAATGAGCACACCTGTGTTTATACAAGCATAAAAGAAACGGGTATAATGAATGAATGTTTGTACTCCTGCTTTATAAGCCAAATTGAACCAAAGAATTATCAAATGGCTTTAAAGGACAGCTCGTGGGTCGAAGCCATGCAAGAAGAGTTGGCTCAGTTCGAGAAAATGGAAGTTTGGACTTTGGTTGAAAAACCAAGGAATGTGCATGCTATAGGCACGAAATGGGTGTTCAAGTGTAAGAGAGATGATAAGGGAATTATCGTAAGAAATAAGGCTAGGCTGGTTGTTAAAGGTTTTAATCAGCAAGAGGGTATTGATTACAATGAGGTGTTCGCTCCTGTTGCCCGGTTAGAAGCGATTCGATTGTTTTTGGCGTTTGCTGCATTTAAAAAGATGAAGGTATTTCAGTTGGATGTGAAGAGCGCGTTTCTAAACGGGAAAGTTGATGAGGTTGTGTATGTTGAGCAACCTCCGGGTTTTCCTGACCCAGACTTTCCTGATCACGTATACAGGTTGAGCAAGGCGTTGTATGGGCTACATCAGGCACCTCGTGCCTGGTATTCAACGTTATCAGACTACTTGCTGGAAAATGGTTTTGAAAGGGGATTAATCGACAGTACGTTGTTTGTGAAGAGAGAAGGATGTGACTTCCTGCTGGTTCAAGTCTACGTGGATGATATCATTTTTGCTGCATCAAGAGTATCCATGTGTCAGGATTTTGAGGCTGTCATGAAGAAACGATTCGAGATGAGTGCTATGGGTGAACTAACTTTCTTTCTAGGATTGCAGGTTGATCAGAAGAAGGACGGGATGTTCATTCATCAAACGAAGTACGTTCATGATGTGCTGAAAAGATTCAAGATGGAGGACAGTTCTCCATATGATACTCCAATCTGCGTCAATCACAAATTGGGTGCTGAAACAGATGGTGACGCAGATGTGGACCCAACTCTGTATCGGGCGATAATAGGTTCTTTAATGTATTTAACTGCTTCTAGGCCTGATATAATGTTTGCTGTTTGTCTTTGTGCTCGTTTTCAGGCAAACCCAAAGGAATCTCACATGAAAGGTGTGAAGAGGATTTTGCGGTATCTCAGAGGCAAGCCGAAACTAGGGTTGTGGTACCCGAAGGGAGGAGACGTTGAACTGGTGGCATATACAGATTCTGATTATGGAGGATGCAATCAGAGTCGGAAGTCAACCACAGGAGACTGTCAGTTTCTTGGAGGAAGATTAGTTTCCTGGCAGTGCAAGAAACAGACATCAGTTGCAATTTCAACATGCGAAGCTGAATACATGGCAGCATCCAACTGCTGCTCTCAGGTTTTGTGGATTCAGCAACAATTGCGCGACTATGGTCTGAATTTCTTACTCACTCCTATTTTAATTGATAACACTGCCGCCATCTCAGTAATTAACAATCCCGTGAAGCACAGTAAAACTAAGCATATTGACATTCGTCATCATTTCATACGGGATTGTGCTGAGAAGAAACTGATCAAGATAGAAAAAGTTGATACACTTGAAAGTTTTGCTGACTTGTTTACAAAAGCGTTTGATAAATCCATATTTCAAAACCTAATTGAGCTGAACGGGATGATCAATCCCGAGTAACCATGTCTTTGTGTGTATTAAAAAAAAAAAAAAAAAATTGTGTCATTATTGCTTAAAATTAGTCGGTTACCTCAGTTTGACGGACATATCCACGGATATGTTTTGGTCCTCGTTTCTACTTAGAAAATGAGGGTCGCCATTAACCGGAAGACTGAAAGTGACCGGGGCAGTTATGACGTGTGTTCTTTCAGTTGCTGAAAATTAGTCGGTCATTCTTAGTAAGAAGGACACAAACCTGTATGTGGTCGGTCCAGTTGATCCATTGGATCTTCCGGATTGCCGTTTACCTGACGACTTTGACGTGATCGGGGCGATTGAAATCAAAATTTTAGAGGGAAATGAAATTACTTTTCAAGTCTAATACTTCGTAAGAAGTTCTTTGCTGTGTTTAACAGAAAATTGATCCAACCTTGGAAAATGATATATATACTGATTGTGTGTGCTTAACTAGTGAAGTTATTAGGCTTAAAAGGCTTTAGAACAGTCATTGTATGTCATGGTAATTTTTATGGTGCGTAAAAGTGTATGTGATACTAACTTAAACTACTCGAATTTACGTGGAAACTCCTTAAGAGTTTTGTATGTCTTCATACATATCTTTTCGAAGGATAGGCAGAAAAGCAACTACCCAGTTATACACGAGCCCGTGAGTGTTCTGATTCCCGTGAAGAAAGCATTTCAAGACACTGCAGTGATCCAGATTCGGGACTTGCAGTGGTTTAGTACTCCGAAGTCAATAAGAATGTTTGGTTAAAAAAAAAAAAAAAATTATTATTATACATGTATATTTTTTTTTAGTACTTATGAGAAATAGTAACAATCAAGACTTCTCAATTCTGGAGTAAGAAGAGAACGGGAAGCAGACAACGAGTATATACAAGTTAATCAGACACTATGGGTCGAAGTCAATTCGGGGTGACTTGGGTATAGCCAAATACGCTTTGAGAATAGATAGAAGACATCATTATCTCTGAGTTGTTGCCCACTTAAAATTTTGAGCTTAACTGAACCTTAATCCGTATCACAGAAACGATGAAAACCATTTAAGTTATTTACATGCTTACAACCTGTTTCTCTATGTCATAATACAGCTAAACACGGATCCAAGTGACAGTCACGCAGTTAGTATGATTCCTGTTCGGATCTTTTCTAAAAACGTAGTGGTCCCTGACTAGACTGAAATTTGATCCCTTATTTCGTTAAATTTTTATAAGTTTTTCTATTTTTGTAGTTGTGTTATTGTAAAACTGGTTACTTGGACATGATCATTTTTGTTTAACCCTTTTTGGAAGCTTCTAATGTTAAGTGCAGGATTCTTCAAACTTAAAGGGTTGATTTTGAAAATTACGGGCGAAGTTGTTGAATTCGGCGAAGTTGTTCTTAACTTCGCCTAGGCGAAGTTAAGAACAACTTCGCCGAATTCAACAACTTCGCCCGTAATTTTCAAAATCAACCCTTTAAGTTAGCGTAACTTCGCCTGAACAGACTCTGCCCTATATAAGGATTTTCTTTCTGGAACAGTACCATTTATTTCAAAACTCCGGCGAACATAAAATCATAAACCTTATTATCCGGCGATCTTGTTTACCTTCCGTTTTCGATCTTTGATTTCAGTTTCTAGTGTTCATTGACGGTATGTGTTGTCAATATCATTCCCAAACTTACTCGTTCGTTATAGTTTAACCCGGTTCGAGACCTCGGGTCGTCGAACCTTCAAAACCTAGTTTTTCAACCGTGTATTACGTGTTCATGGACGACCTTTACGTCTCAAAATCATTAATCTATGCTGTTCTCCACTCCTAAATCGTCAAATCGTTACGAAAACATCGGACCTAAACCGATTGAATCTGAACAGTCGCCGTTTCAGATTCAGGCGAGGCGAAGTTATGGTTAAGGCGAAGTTATCCGCAACTTCGCCTGAAGCTTAATTTCGCCTGTGGCGAAGTTATCCGTAACTTCGCCTTGAACTCAAGTTCGCCTAAGGCGATGTTGTGATAAGGCGAAGTTATCATCAACTTCGCCTATACCAATTTACTTAACAGTTTTTAGACGAACTTACAGATAAAGCGAAGTTGTTCCCAACTTCGCCTCACCTTTAAGTTCGCCTGTACAGGTTTATTCACAACTTCGCACGTGGTACAAAGCGAACTTGTGAGTTGCTTAACTGTTCTCTAACTTGTTTTGTTTTGTGCAGATATGGCCGCTGTTGGAGGTGCTGGTGGTGATGACGGTGATGATCAACGACAATTCTTTCCGGCCCATAACCCGTACATCATTTTAGATCCAGACGTAAGAGGCGTAGAAGACTACAGGGAGATAATCACATTTCTCCAGCGATCAAGAGTCTTTCATGCGATCACAAATACACTGCCCATTTCCCTGCCTAACATTGAAGACTTTTGGCAGACAGTGTACTATGATTGCAGGCCTGAGCCTCCGGTGATGCGAGCAACCGTAAATGGTCATAACATACAGTTTTCCTCGGAAGATATACGGTTGGCTCTGCAGTTCGGTGAAGAAACAAGAGATGACCCAACGGAGTTCGTAGCTCCTTTCCGTGATGGAGCTTATTTGAGGATGGGTTATTCGGGTCCGCTGGGGGACTCGCAGAGGAGGAAAGGGTTTTTGCTGGATCAATGGCGCTTCCTGATGCATGTATTGATTGTATGCATGTCCGGCAGGAAGGCAGGAACAGATGGGATGGGCGCGACGATGCAGTCAGCCATGATAGCGCTGACTTACAACCGCCGATATTCTTTTAGTCAGCTGATATTCTACGAGATCGATCGTCAGAGAAGGGCTGTGGCGCGCGAGCGATTCACTATGTATCCTCGTTTCTTACAGATGATTTTGAATCATGTCGCTCCGTCGCTACCGCAGAGACGCCCGATTAGATACGTCGAATGCGTGACGAAACGTATCTTTGCTCAGTGCCGCACTTCGAGCACTCGTAGCAAGCCTGAGCTGCGTCCCAGGCATACTCCATTATTCGGGTATCTCATCAATCCGGAGTATGTTCCTGCAGGAGGGGACGAGTTCAGAGACCCGCAACCACATCAGGCGGCAGCACCACATGCTGTATCAGCTGCGCCTGTTGTATCTACTGTTGCCTCTGCTGCTGTGCCAGCTGCGGTATCTCCTGCTGTGTCTACTGCTGAAGACGTTGATCTTGATGCTGCCTTTGGCTGACATGGTTTGTTTGATATGGATGTCTCGGGTCCTCAGTTTATGGATGTTACTAGAGCAGTTACTTCGGTAGCTGACTCCGATCTAGACGAAACGTTTGCTGAAGCGAGACGACTTATGGTGTCTCGGGAAAGAACTACGGGAAAGAGGCCGAGAACTGTAGACGAGGATGAGGACGAAGTTGATGAAGAGGAGGCAGTGCAGATTGTGCTCAGACGTTCACGAAGAGAACGGACAGGTATGGGTTCCGGAGCTGGAGAATCTTCAAGGCTGGTACGTTTTGCTCCACCTGCCTTGTCTGGTATGTCTCTTATTCCTTCCACAGCACAGGTTACTGCTGTCGAGACGTCGGCCCCAGCAATTGTGTCTCTACCACCCCAACCGTTTAATCCACCGGTGGTAGTTGCACGATTTGTTGAGTCGACCATCACTACTACTGCAGGGTTACCAAGTGTACCACCTGCGGTCACTTCTGCTGCTGATGTCCCGCCAACTCCAACGCCTACTTCAGATTCCGAGAGGATTACATCACTAGAGTGGATTGTTGCTGATCAGACAAAGACCATTCAAAGCCTAGTGGAATCCAATCGACTACAAGCAGCCCTCCTGGTAGAACACGGAAAAGTAATAGATGCCTTCAAGGCATTCTTGGCATCTCAGGGGGAGAAGACTTGTAGGGGTGATGAGTTGAGGACGAAACGAAGAGAAGATCATGACGATGATCCCAATGCACCGGAAGGTGCAGGTGGTGAGCTGCCAAGAACCTCTCAGGCTCTTGGGGCTTCCACAGCTGAGGGGGAGTCTACAAATGCAGCTGGTGACGACGTGGTAGCGGTTGATGATGATGCTGATGTTGAAGATGTTATCGACGCATTGAAAGAGTTGGATGAGGAGGATGATGAGTTTATGATTGAAGATGATGTGCTGCCAGTTGATG
The DNA here is from genome assembly GCF_021521415.1 of Bidens hawaiensis. Classification (NCBI taxonomy): domain Eukaryota; kingdom Viridiplantae; phylum Streptophyta; class Magnoliopsida; order Asterales; family Asteraceae; genus Bidens; species Bidens hawaiensis. The sequence goes on along the minus strand of NW_027497941.1, from coordinate 112,823 downwards.
AGATCGAGAGGATTGGAGAGCAGATTACGGTTGAAAACGTGTTAGAGGAAGGGGAGATTGTTGATGACTCCGTGGAACACGAGATTCCGGAGGTTGAGAGACCAGAGTTGGGTGATGAGAACGCGGAGGAAGATGCTGAGTGGGAGGAACAACCGAAATGGAAGGAGGGTTGTGCCCACTGGTTCGTAAAGACGAAGAAGCCGGCGGTCCCTAAGATGTTCAGAAAAAGTTACAATATTAAGGGATACGCGGAAGCCAAGAAAGGTATTATCTGCTGGTTATACGACGAGCAGCTGCGGCTCTTCGTGATCAAGAGATACGATGGCATTCAGTACTTCCAGAGAAAGTTGAGATCTCTAAACACACTGCCAGAATGTGAAGTAAAAGATTTAGCCAGATTGGGATTGATAAACAGAAGTGAAGACAATATGGCTAGAATCATTGCGAAGATCGTGTGGAAAGAGTGCGTTAAAGAGAAAAAGTTTGAGCTACTGAAACCACAAAAAGGGAAACTTGTCGAAGACAAGGATAGAGGTCTGAGAGTTGATGGAAAATCTTGGATGGTCATGAAATACAAACCGATCCGGTGCCTTAAAGAAGTACCGATGAAGTTCATGCCCAAGGACGTGCTCAAAGATCTAAAATGGTGGTACGTGGATTGTGAGACAGCTGAGGCGGTAATGGAAGATGAGGATGAACAAGAAGTACTTCGGGTTTACGACCCGATGCATCTTGTTAATCTATCGCAGGCTGATCTGAAAGTACTCAACGAGAAGAAGATCTTCTACATTCCTGCTTGGAAGGATCAAGCTAGGAAATATCAACGGGTGGTGTCGGTATGTGTTAGAGAAAGGGCGCATGCGTAGAGATGCAAGATTACAAGACTCAAGATTTGAAGATCAAGATATGAAGCTACTGCCAAGGGGGAGTCTGTTGGTACATGTGTGTCAGTAGTTCATAGTCTAGCATTTGTAATCGAGTCTGTAATGCAATTATGTTTTGATTATGTTTATTTTTGTAACACGCGAAGTTGTCAACAAGTTCGCTCTGGCGAACTTGTTGAATCAGCGAAGTTATTGACAACTTCGCCTATGGCGAAGTTGTCGTGTTTATATACTGTTTCAGCCGAAACAGTTAGGGTTAGTCGTTTAGGGTTTTCGTTTCAGTTGTTCAGTGAACGTGTTACGTGTCATTATCTGTAATAGTGACCTCGGGTCACGTGTTTGTTATCAATATAACGTGTTTGGTTTATTGCTTGTGTGTTCGATCTCTACATACTCTACACTCGTATCTACCTACGCAGGGATTCCGCACCTGCGTTGTTAGCGACATCCCGTGTACGATCCGTTCAGGAGCCTACAAATATAAAATTTTTAAGTAGATGACTCGTCCAAATAATATTTAATTATTTTCTATTAATACATAAACGAACATAAATAAACACACATAAACGAACATAAGCGAACGTTGGCGAACATAAATGAATGAACGGAACATGTGTTCATATTCATTCGTTTAACTAAACGAACACAAATTTTTTGTTCATGCTCATTCATTTATTAAATAAATGAACTTTCCGTTGAACGGCTCATGAATAATTTACTGAACGTTTGATTCGTTTACATGTGTAAGGGTGTTAGTGTAATAGTGTTTTTGTTGTTGGTTTGTTTTGTTTTTCCATGTTTTGATTTGTACTCCTTGGAGTTCTTGCTTGTTGCGTCTGTCATTTTTCTCGTTTTTATATATTGGCATTTCGAGTAAAAAAAAGTAATGTTTGTTGGAGACATCAAACTAGCCTTTATTAAGGAAAAAAAATTATGATATTGTTTTTATTTATGTTAGTTGACTAGTTGTGCATTTCTGGTGTCTTCCTAAATTCCTACTCGTTTTCTTTTTACTCTTTTGAACGGCAATCTACTTTATTTACACCGACAATAAACTTCCTTGTCCAGATTTATACGGTATTGTTTTCAGCTATAATAATAATAATAATAATAATAATTACCTTGTTAAAAGAAATAAATAGGTACAATAAAAGTATGCACTGCAATTTAATTATAAAGTTGACTTTTTTAAAGTTATGAAAGATGAATTATGAATTTTAGTTAGTTAAAAATGAAAGTGACAAGTTGTTTGGTATGTACGAATAAAGGGCTAAATAGACTATTATGATTTATGAGGAAATGTAAATAAAGAAAGTCTGGTTGTTTAAAAGATTAGAATCATCTTTACATCATGTTTTTTTTTTTCAATTATATTCTCTCTTTCATCCTACGTCACCTCTACCACCACCCTCCCACCCACCAACTGCCCGACAACCAACCCCCCCCCCCCCCCCCCCCGGCATCTACACAACCTCCGCCTACGGGACTATCATCACTCACTACTACTTTTATTTTATTTCTTTGTCTTTTCATGTCTACCAACCAACACAAATTAATATTTTATTTCTTTTATATATTGTAATCAAACATAAGAATGAAATAAAAATGATTTATTTTATTCTCTTGTCTATTCCATTAACTCATCCATTTCATTCTTTCATTTCTTATAATATCTTACTCCAAACATACCATAGAAGTAATGTTATGACTTTTGAAGACAAGAAACTAGCTTTCAGTAACATCTAAGTTTTTTTTCCTAGTATTATTTTTGTTTCTATCAACAGTATTTTAGTCGTTATAGTTGGTTTTGTGAAGCTATTTTCTTTGTAGTTTTAATTGTGAAGAACCATTTTGGTAAATGAATAAGTTGTAATTGTTCAATGAAATAATTGGATATTTAAAAAGATTAATCTGGTGCTTGGACAACGAGTTTAGATCGTCTACCTACATAGAGTGCATTGACGGCATGTAATATAATCGTTCGCTCAATTATATGTGCCTTTTTGTGGGATCATAATGAATCGGTGGAACATATATTTGCATCGTGTGGACTTGCCCAAGAGGTATAGCGGGCTATCTCCTTTTGGTGCGGGGTCCCAAAGATATATGATTTCCAAGTCCTGGACCTCCTCAAGGTATATAGGTTATCTTTTTTATCGAAGAAGAAGCCTAAAATTTTTTATGCTATAATGTTGATCTCGATGTGGAGGTTATGGAAGGCCCGAAATAAGGTGGTCCATGACCGGTCGGTTATTCGGTAGGCTAATCTGGTAGAGGAGATCAAGGTGATGAGCTTTCTTTGGATACATGTATAAACTAAATTTTGTAACATGGAAGGATTGGGGAACTTTTAGTTATCAAACGGGTTAATGTAATTGGAAAGGGAGACAATCTTGTCTCTTAGAACATTCACATTGGAACCTCAACCTTTATGGGTCTTTAACAAAAAAATGTTTTAATAAGGAAATAGAGGGGCTTTAACATGGTAAGAGAGCTTTTATAAGAAAGAGAAAAAGATAATAATTTGTGAGTAAGATAGATATAGAGATAGAGAGTTCAATATAGAAGATTTTTAAATAATAAACAAAATTTAAAGAAAATTATAATTTTTAGTTAAATTATAGAGATAGAGGGAGGATCTCCAATACAAACACTCTTAGTTTTAAGTATCTTTAAGACATTCTTGTTTTTCAACATCTAAAGTTAATAAGAAAATAATTATCAAAACTAGTTAAACAAGAAAATAATTAATCCAAATAAATAATTAACAAGATAACCTAGTAACATAATAAACCCTATTCTTCTAAAAAAAATAAAATATTGAATATCACATGTCACCGTCACATGAAGTTTTAAGATAATTTTCCCGCTCTAGTCTATTCGTGAATTGATATATTGCTTAAAAAATATAATAATAATAATAATAATAATAACAAAACCTAATTTGTCCATCTATTACTAAACCCAAGCCCAAGTATGTCAATCTTTCTCTCCATCACTTTATGCAATCCAAACTCTAACACGGCTCGATCGTCTATGAATGGCCGTTCTCCTAACCATTAATTTGCTTTTGATCTTCAAAGTTATTGTTCTCAAATTCTTGTGTTCATCGATTTCATGCCGATTTAATGGTTTCATATGAATTTATGTGTAGGTGTGTAATGTCTCGGCTCATTCGGCGTGCTTATGCTACTAACAAGGTATTTTACTTATATTCTTGTATTTTGATTTTGTGGTTCTTTTATAAATTTCATTATTCTTGAGTGCCATTGATGTTCATATGTTAGTAATTGGGTGGTGTTTATTAAACCATGTATCGAATTTACAATAGTTGTTCGTACTGGTTAATATATTCGTATTGTATCGAATTTACAATATTTAAACCCTTTATCTTCAAATGTTTAGGTATAATAGTTTTTGTTTGCAAATAATATATAGAAGCTGCAGGTTAGGTGTTTGATTTTTGTACTATAGAATAGCATTATGTTAGAATTGTGTCCTGATTATGGATTAGTATTTTGATTATACATAATTCACGTAATTAATGGTGTATATATGTTTGAAGAAGCAAATAGATTGTAGATGGAACAGATTGCATAGTAGAAAGATGATAGGAAATTCTAAAGTTGATGATTTAGTATTAAAACTTTAATATTTCTATATTATATAGAACTAGAAGAGGTGGTGTTTACTATTTTTCTTTCTTTAATCGGTTAAAACATTACATATATATATATATATATATATATATATATATATATATATTTATTTATTTTGTGGTCGGTGTTGGTATAGGGTGTTGTCAACTTCTCTCTGATACGTGGGCTTTCAAGGTGAAGCTTCTCTCTGATACTTGGGCTTTCAAGGTGAATCATTGAAGAAGAAAAATGCATATGTTTAAATGACTTTATGATATGATTTTATAGGTAGCATAAGGGTGCATATTAGAAGCTTTTGTAAGATGGCATTCACCGCTTGATTGGACATGAACATTTATTGACCGGATAGATAGGAGTGTGGAACGGGTATCTGCCCAAACTGGTTAGAACCAGAACCATTTAGATGAATTTTCAAACTCTGTAGTGGACCATCCATATTTAATTTTTAAGAAAATATTGCTAATTCGTTGATGTCACAATTTTAGGTCATTTTAGCGAGAACTATGGTAAACTGCAAAACCAATGCATGCTATTAGACAAGGATTCTTAGTGGATTGGAGAATATTTCACCGGATGTAGGATAACAATTTACTTCAAAACATTTTTTGAAATGAAATATATATGTTTGATGTTTATGTTTTTATCAATGTATATAATTTGGATATTGAAGAGGTAGGTCCCAGCAGAGCCCAGTTGGACCCGCAAGACTCACCTTGAACAGGGACGTCTGCGCAATGACCAACTGCTCCAGCAGGACACCATGCTCAAAGAACCTTACGCGCAGTACGCCAGCTGTACCCGCAGGGAAAGCCTCCCAATGGTGAAGTACCCCGCCTGTTCCCGCAGCTGCGGATACAAGCCATCAGGGAAGGGACCTCCCCCAGAGTACACACCTCTACACGCAGAGGACAAGAGAGAACAATGTCCGGATCGCCCGGCAGAACAAGAAGAGGAGGCTAGGTATCTGGCAGTCAAGGGTAAACTTTGACACCTCATCCAGCTCTCGCCCTCTTGTTGGCGGAAGAAATCACACACACCCTTCAAGCCAAAAGCACCGGTGGACGCCACTCACCAAAAGCGTCACGGAGATATTTGCCACTGAAAAGCTACCGTGGCCAAAAGCTCCAGTGATCCGGCACCGACCTAATGCGGATCAGAGCAAATCCTGTGACTTCCACGGGACAAAAGCTCATGGTACGGAAGAGTGTACATCCCTGAAAGATATTGTTGAAGCATTCGTCAAGGATGGAAGATTGGCACACCTGGTGGAATCAATCAAGAAGGGAGGACGGAACGACAACCGGTACCGGGGCAACGGACGAAAGCCCGTTGACATCAGCATCAACATGGTTCATGGCAACATTAGAGGAAGAAAAAGGCGAACGCCAGAACCATGCGCGTGGAAGGAAGCTGAGGTGCGCTTCCCGCGAGTGCCAGGAGGACCCAGCAAAGAAGGCCCTATCGTCATAAAAAGCCAGCTGGGGCACTACATCACTTCTCGCACTCTTGCTGACAACGGCGCCTCGTCAACGGTGATGTACAGGCAGTTCTTCGACAAGCTAGATGACGAAGACAAGGAGCGCCTGGAAACGATCTGCGCCTCGATGGAAGGGTTTGATGGCAGCACAAGCACCTCCCTGGGTATCCTATCTTTCCCCGTCACTCTTACAGATGGAAAACACTCCCGCACAGAAGATGTGGACTTTGTCGTAATGAGGAAGCCACACCACACGTACGACATTCTCTTCGGGAGAGACGGGATGGCAAGATTCAACGCTGTGGTATCCTCAGTCCACGGCATGATGGGATGGCCAACAGCTGAGGGTGTAGCGATGATCACCGGCATTCCCCAGGTATGCATCGCATCTGTCTCATCTAAACCTAAACCAAAGATGGCTAAACCAACCATCACCGAACCAGAAAGATGGGCCTTCAATGGCAAGTACCCTGACCAGGCCGTAACCATTGGCCCAACAATTGTTGATCCCACACGAACCTTACTTAAGCGCTTATTACAAAGGAACGCCGACATCTTCGCGTGGACACCAGCTGACATGACTGGTGTACCCCGGAGTAAGGCAGAGCATAAGCTCAAATGCGATCCGGCTGTCACACCGATCGTACAAAAGCGCAGAGTAATGGGGCCAGAACAAACTAACGCGTGTAGAACCCAAGTCAAGGAACTTCTTGACGCAGGCATCTTACGCGTTAGTAGATATCAAACTTGGGTTGCAAATCCCGTTATGGTACCGAATGTAAGGCCCCGAACCCGGTAGCCCCACTTTAGCGTCGGATTTACTCATAAACACAGTTCTTCAAATCAGAGTTTATTAAAACTTTTCGCGGAATATAAAACATCAATCATTTGTTACAAAACATTAAATCTTTTCTTTGATACCATAACACAAAACTTTATATTTAAAACATCTTTACTTCTTTCTTCAGATGCCAGCCGTTCAATCCATGCCGTGTGTCATCCTCATGCTAACTCTATAATCAGCTCACCTGCGGGCATACTAAAAGTCAGCTACGCTGAGTGAGTTCTAGTTAATCATACAATATCATACAATACCTTCTTACATACATTCGTACTTAACCTCATAACTTTCTTTCATACACACATAAGTACTCATACCTTCATTCTTACTTACATACTTTCTTTCTTACTTACATACTTTCTTTCTTACTTACATACTTTCTTTACATTCATAATCATACGTTTTAAAGAGCCTTTCGCCCTATAACCTCACAGATATTATAAGGGTCTGGTCCCTAGTTTTCGAATATTAGAAGGGTTCGATTCCCTAACATCACAGATATTATAAGGGTCTGGTCCCTATCATCACAGATATTATAAGGGTCTGGTCCCTAACATCACAGATATTATAAGGGTCTGGTCCCTAACATCACAGATATTATAAGGGTCTGGTCCCTAACATCACAGATATTATAAGGGTCTGGTCCCTAACATCACAGATATTATAAGGGTCTGGTCCCTAACATCACAGATATTATAAGGGTCTGGTCCCTAACATCACAGATATTATAAGGGTCTGGTCCCTTGGTTTTCGAATATTAGTAGGGTTCGATTCCCTCTTCGTTATCATACAACCATACATCCTACCTCGAGTATTATTAGGGCTCGGTACCCTTTTCGTAACTATACAACCATACAACCGTCATTTCCTTCTTTTACTAACTTTATTACGTTCATACACATAAACATACATATCATACTTACCATATTTATAACGTTACAACCTGACAGTACGTACAATATCCGAAGATCGTTCACGTACCATCAAGCAATCATTCATACATATCACACATATCACATACCATTCGTGTACCTATACACACATACTTACATTATATCATAAGAACACTCTAGGCATTCTTTACCTCATCCATTAACAACCATACCCCTTGTCGTTACGTGCAATATCCGAAGATCGTTCACGCCCCGACAAGTATTCATTTGAATATTCATACATCTACGACATATAATATTCGTACCTTTATTTTTAACCTGACATTACGCGCAATATCCGAAGATCGTTCGCGTACCGACAAACAATCATTCATATCTATCACACATATCACATATGACATACACTTATCACTTAGGATAAATGTATTAACAACACATCGAGTATGCACACAGCCCCGAAAACATAACAAGGAATGGGGCTAGAAACTCACCTGAATAATGCTTCTTTTTCTGATAGCTGTAAATCCCTTCTTTAACTGAGCTCGGCTAACTGTACAAGTTACACGTATCAATACTCGCCTGACCTAATCTGGTGGCCTAGTATTAGCTTACTTTAACTTATCGCTTTATAATTTATTTTCTAATCAAACTTGGCTTTAGGCGAAGTTAACCCTTCGGGCGAACTTAGCTTCAGGCGAAGTTAAACCTTAGGCGAACTTGGCTTCAGGCGAAGTTAAACCTTAGGCGAACTTGGCTTCAGGCGAAGTTAAACCTTAGGCGAACTTGGCTTCAGGCGAAGTTATCCTTAGGCGAACTTGGCTTCAGGCGAAGTTATCCTTAGGCGAACTTGGCCGTAGGCGAAGTTATCCTTAGGCGAACTTGGCCGTAGGCGAAGTTACGCTTGAAGGCGAAGTTACGCTTGAAGGCGAAGTTCATCAAGCGAACTTAATCTTGCAGGCGAAGTTGTCGCGCTGCAGATCTGTTTGCCCATAACTCCTTCGTTTCTTAGCCAAATAACTCGATTTTGGTACCCACGGAATCGTATGATCGGCGCCTACAAACCCTAACCATCAAATCGGCCTAAAATCGACGTTTTAGGGGTCCGATTTGGGCAGTTTGGTTTCGGGTCCGGTTTAACCCATCCGATCCTAACCATTTTCAGTAATATTAGCTTTGTTGGATATGTTCTTACCTTACCAACGCAGATCTATCAACAAAACCTCGGGTCTCGGCTCCGAATCTTGATCGGTTAGGATGTGTGTGTTTTGAGGGTGTAAGGAGTGTGTGTTAGGGAGTTTGGTGAGAAATGAGATATTTTGGGATTTTGGGGGTATTTATATCCCCGAAATCCCATTCTCATTTAACCTATCTCAATTAACCCAAGTCCATAACCCACTTCCATTACCCGACACTAGCCCGACCCATACCAACTCCTATTCTTTTATTTATTTCCTGATAACCCGAGTAAACTTCCCATCTATTAATAAGTAATATAATTAATAAAATTTCGGGATGTTACAAGTCTTCCCTCCTTAAAGAGGTTTCGTCCCCGAAACCTAACTTATTCCCTATAAAAGGAAAACTTCTTATATTTACACGCTTTATCGAATCGCCTTCGCTTTCTGAGTTATCCTTCTTACTTCTGACTTTACAGTCATCGAATAGTGGTCATGCGTTTTAGCTATTTAAGGTAGCTTGTCCATGAGACCCTCGATGTACCACAACTCATCTCATACCTCCAAGGGCTTTGATTAGTACTTTTAACACTATTGTCTAAAACAACCTTTCATCACAACATAATAATCATTCATAACCAAACTCAATATATATATATTACACGTCACTGATAACCATAAGTTTTAAACCTTAACACACAACAAGTCCTTAAGCAAAAGCAACTTAATAACACCATTGCATAAGCAATTATTCCTTCATCAAGCGTCCCTCTCTGCAGTTTCCCCAAGTCTTCACCCTTTCGTACCTTCCGCCCCTGATTCCTTGCAATCCCTAGCCATGTGGTCAGCTTTTCCGCAATTGAAGCACTTTGGACGATCAGGGCATTCTCGAGAATAATGCCCACTCTTTCCACACCGATAGCACCTGTCTGTCCCAGTCTTACATTCTCCCTGGTGCACTCGCCCACATGTCTTACACGCATCCTTGTTCCCAACCTTGGCCTTCCTCTCATCAGTTGTTGTCACCATCTCGCCAGACCGCTTAGCAGAGGTAGCCCATTTCTTCTCATTCTTTTCTCCTTCATGTCCTTCCTTTGGCTTCTTGCAATCCCTTGCGAGGTGCCCACATCCTCCACAGTTGTGACACCTATGGTAATCATCACATTCCCCAGAGGAATGTCCTGCTCTTCCACACCTGTAGCAAACACCTAATCCCTTTCTGCACTCTCCGGGGTGTCTCTTCCCACATTTTTCACAAGCAGTGAGCCCCTCTTGCCTTGCCTTCTTTTTGCGTGGATCCACCTCATCGGCTTCCTCTGGTTCTGGAGTTGGGTTCCTTTTCTTCTTTTCTCCCACCGTTCTTGCTCCCCCACAATCCCTAGCTAAGTGACCCGACTTACCACACTTATAACATTTCTGGTTCTCGGTGCAATCACGAGTTATGTGTCCCTTCTTCCCACATCGGTAGCACTGATTTGGACCAGCCTTGCATTCTCCTAGGTGCATCTTCCCGCACACTTTGCATGTTTCCCTTCCCGCGACCTTTAGTATCTTCTTCCCCGCATACTCCACGACATCTACAGATCCTTTGGTTCCTTTCGCTCCTCCCTTATAATCATCACCCTTCTTTCCGTCTCCTCCTGCCTTCTCAGTGGCCCTTGCATGGTTTTCGGCAGACTTGTCAGTACGAAATTTCTTCTCTGCAGCAGCTACAGCGTAAGAAATGGCAAATTGAGTAACAGGATCCAGCTGATACCCTTCATTGCTGCTTGGTCCTTGCAAAGTTTCACTTTTATCCTTTTTCGTGGTAGTAACTGGTTCTTCAGAAGGTTCTCGGACAACGCGTATTCCAAGAGGACGTCCAGTGTGACCTCCCTTACCAACAAACCTTTTTGCTCCAGCCATTAGTATTCTAAGGGAAAACACAAACATCATCACTCAAGGAACTATCTAGTACAAGGATAGCAAGGCTAACAGGTAATAACAGTGGCCAGCTGTGACTAGCTGATCACATTGCTTTCCGTGTCCTATATACTTCCCTTTATGAGTCTATTTGTGCTGGTTCTACTTAAGCAGTTAGTCAAATCAAACAATCAATTATTCCTATCCCTATCGTTCACATATCCTTTCTTTCTCATTAACATATATCATTTAATCATACACTTTACCTTTACTGATCTTGCTTGAGCGACACATGGCATTCTTGAACTGGCATCTTCTTTCCTTTCTTACTTAAATCCCAATTTCTGTTCGAGTCTAAGCATGTAGGATGCTTAAATCTCTCGAACTTATGCTCTGATACCAACTTGTAAGGCCCCGAACCCGGTAGCCCCACTTTAGCGTCGGATTTACTCATAAACACAGTTCTTCAAATCAGAGTTTATTAAAACTTTTCGCGGAATATAAAACATCAATCATTTGTTACAAAACATTAAATCTTTTCTTTGATACCATAACACAAAACTTTATATTTAAAACATCTTTACTTCTTTCTTCAGATGCCAGCCGTTCAATCCATGCCGTGTGTCATCCTCATGCTAACTCTATAATCAGCTCACCTGCGGGCATACTAAAAGTCAGCTACGCTGAGTGAGTTCTAGTTAATCATACAATATCATACAATACCTTCTTACATACATTCGTACTTAACCTCATAACTTTCTTTCATACACACATAAGTACTCATACCTTCATTCTTACTTACATACTTTCTTTCTTACTTACATACTTTCTTTCTTACTTACATACTTTCTTTACATTCATAATCATACGTTTTAAAGAGCCTTTCGCCCTATAACCTCACAGATATTATAAGGGTCTGGTCCCTAGTTTTCGAATATTAGAAGGGTTCGATTCCCTAACATCACAGATATTATAAGGGTCTGGTCCCTATCATCACAGATATTATAAGGGTCTGGTCCCTAACATCACAGATATTATAAGGGTCTGGTCCCTAACATCACAGATATTATAAGGGTCTGGTCCCTAACATCACAGATATTATAAGGGTCTGGTCCCTAACATCACAGATATTATAAGGGTCTGGTCCCTAACATCACAGATATTATAAGGGTCTGGTCCCTAACATCACAGATATTATAAGGGTCTGGTCCCTAACATCACAGATATTATAAGGGTCTGGTCCCTTGGTTTTCGAATATTAGTAGGGTTCGATTCCCTCTTCGTTATCATACAACCATACATCCTACCTCGAGTATTATTAGGGCTCGGTACCCTTTTCGTAACTATACAACCATACAACCGTCATTTCCTTCTTTTACTAACTTTATTACGTTCATACACATAAACATACATATCATACTTACCATATTTATAACGTTACAACCTGACAGTACGTACAATATCCGAAGATCGTTCACGTACCATCAAGCAATCATTCATACATATCACACATATCACATACCATTCGTGTACCTATACACACATACTTACATTATATCATAAGAACACTCTAGGCATTCTTTACCTCATCCATTAACAACCATACCCCTTGTCGTTACGTGCAATATCCGAAGATCGTTCACGCCCCGACAAGTATTCATTTGAATATTCATACATCTACGACATATAATATTCGTACCTTTATTTTTAACCTGACATTACGCGCAATATCCGAAGATCGTTCGCGTACCGACAAACAATCATTCATATCTATCACACATATCACATATGACATACACTTATCACTTAGGATAAATGTATTAACAACACATCGAGTATGCACACAGCCCCGAAAACATAACAAGGAATGGGGCTAGAAACTCACCTGAATAATGCTTCTTTTTCTGATAGCTGTAAATCCCTTCTTTAACTGAGCTCGGCTAACTGTACAAGTTACACGTATCAATACTCGCCTGACCTAATCTGGTGGCCTAGTATTAGCTTACTTTAACTTATCGCTTTATAATTTATTTTCTAATCAAACTTGGCTTTAGGCGAAGTTAACCCTTCGGGCGAACTTAGCTTCAGGCGAAGTTAAACCTTAGGCGAACTTGGCTTCAGGCGAAGTTAAACCTTAGGCGAACTTGGCTTCAGGCGAAGTTAAACCTTAGGCGAACTTGGCTTCAGGCGAAGTTATCCTTAGGCGAACTTGGCTTCAGGCGAAGTTATCCTTAGGCGAACTTGGCCGTAGGCGAAGTTATCCTTAGGCGAACTTGGCCGTAGGCGAAGTTACGCTTGAAGGCGAAGTTACGCTTGAAGGCGAAGTTCATCAAGCGAACTTAATCTTGCAGGCGAAGTTGTCGCGCTGCAGATCTGTTTGCCCATAACTCCTTCGTTTCTTAGCCAAATAACTCGATTTTGGTACCCACGGAATCGTATGATCGGCGCCTACAAACCCTAACCATCAAATCGGCCTAAAATCGACGTTTTAGGGGTCCGATTTGGGCAGTTTGGTTTCGGGTCCGGTTTAACCCATCCGATCCTAACCATTTTCAGTAATATTAGCTTTGTTGGATATGTTCTTACCTTACCAACGCAGATCTATCAACAAAACCTCGGGTCTCGGCTCCGAATCTTGATCGGTTAGGATGTGTGTGTTTTGAGGGTGTAAGGAGTGTGTGTTAGGGAGTTTGGTGAGAAATGAGATATTTTGGGATTTTGGGGGTATTTATATCCCCGAAATCCCATTCTCATTTAACCTATCTCAATTAACCCAAGTCCATAACCCACTTCCATTACCCGACACTAGCCCGACCCATACCAACTCCTATTCTTTTATTTATTTCCTGATAACCCGAGTAAACTTCCCATCTATTAATAAGTAATATAATTAATAAAATTTCGGGATGTTACACCGAAGAATGACAAACAATGGCGCATGTGCATAGATTTCAAAGATTTGAACAAAGCATGCCCCAAAGATTGTTATCCGTTACCTGAAATTGATCTTAAGGTGGATTCGTTGGCACCATTCCGCCTTAAATGCTTCCTGGACGCGTATAAGGGGTACCATCAAATCCACATGGCCGTTGATGATCAGGACAAAACCGCTTTTCGGACGCCCGATGGCACATTTTGTTATCAAATGATGCCATTCGGACTTAAGAATGCCGGGTCCACATACCAACGCCTGATGGACAAAGAGTTCCATTCCCAAATAGGGAGGAACTTGGAAGTCTACATGGATGACTTGGTCATCAAAAGCCCTGACCCAGATGCGATGTTGAAAGACATCGAAGAAACTTTCAACACGCTCAGGAAGATAAACATGAAGCTCAACCCGAGCAAGTGTGCCTTTGGAATGGAAGAAGGGAAGTTCTTGGGGGTCATCGTCACTAAAGATGGCTTCAGAGCGAACCCTGAAAAGGTCGAAGCCATTATCAAAATGGAATCACCTACTACCATCAAACAGGCTCAGACACTGAATGGACGACTAGTGGCACTTAATCGCTTTTTGGCAAACCACGCGGATAAGTCGTTTCCCTTCGTGTCAACGTTGAGAAACTGTTTGAAGAAAACGCACTTCCGCTGGACACCAGAAGCGGAAGCAGCTTTTCAGGAGATTCGGTCACGATTGATCGAACTCCCAACACTCACAGCACCAGAGGCGGGAGAGGAGTTAATCCTATACCTTTCCGCAACTGATAGAGCAACCGGGGCAGTCCTGCTAGTAGAGCGAAAAGGCATCCAGATGCCAATCTATTATGTCAGCCGTATCCTAACAGACGTAGAAACCCGGTACTCTACCCTCGAAAAATTAGTCTTAGCACTTATACACGCTTCACGCAGGTTAAGACGATATTTCCAGGGTCACCCAATCACCATTCTCTCCAACTTCAAACTTGCAAACGTTCTAGGCAAACCCGAGTTATCGGGACGCCTAGCCAAATGGGCAATTGAGTTGGGAGAGTACGCGATAAAGTATAAGCCAAGACCAGCCATAAAAGGCCAGGTTCTGGCCGACTTTATTACAGAAGTGCCTGCATCACGGGAAAAAGAGTGCCAGGAAGAGGCTCAACCCTCTCCATCACAAGACATCAATGATGTCTGGCCACTCTACACTGACGGGGCAGCCAATAACGAGGGTTCAGGCGCAGGGCTAAAGCTAACCAACCCAGCGGGCCAAGAATACATTTAAGCTATTCGACTGGATTTTCCAAGTACGAATAACGAAGCCGAGTATGAGGCATTCCTGGCTGGGCTGAGAATTGCGCGTAAGATGGGAGTGAAAACTTGGAAGCCCACGTGGATTCCATGTTAGTAGCCAATCAAATCAACGGGACGTACACGGCCGTGAACGACACAATGGCCCTGTACCTCGCACAAGCAAAATCCCTTATGCGCGATTTCAATGACTGCAAAGTCATACACGTCAAGCGAAGTGAAAACAAATCTGCGGATGCGTTAAGCAAGCTTGCTTCATTAGCCTTTACCCACCTAGGAAAACCTACACGCAGGTCAGATGGTAAAGTTTAGCCATCCTACTACGTGCAAGTGACGGTCCTACCCGCACAATCACGGAAGAGGAAGCAAAACTTCACACCTATCTACCACGTTCAAAGGTTAACTTATTCTAAACACTTGGAAAATTGCTAATTTAAACTAAAGTATGTGTCATATAACGTTTATAAAGCAAGGAATCTAATGAAAGAAGCGGTCTTAGCCGCACAAAGATTTACATTTCATAAATATTCGTTACAAGAATGGCCGGGTAACTACCCGCCTACAAGAAAGTAAATCTATACAAACTAAATCTATCCTAGCAGCGGGAAGAGATCTTCAGGATCAGGCTTCAGGGCCACTTCCACTTGGACCAGCGCCGTCAGTAGAGCGTGGCTGTTCAAGGAAAGCCTTAAGGATAGCTAGCCCATCATCAGCAGCAGCAACTTCATTCACCTTCTCCACCACCGGATGCGGGAAGGCAGCATACTGATTCACTGCTTGGTCGTAAATAGCTTCAGTATCCACATTGTACAAAGGGAAGTTGGATGGCGGGACGCCTTTCTCAACGAACCCTAGACCAAGCAGGAAGCCGACCTTTTCCCCATCCTCGTGAGAAGCGTTGAGGGCTGCGCTCATAGCATCGTCGTAAGATGTCTCTGAGAAGACCCGATGCACAACCTACAAAGAAAAATACAAGTGTCAGAACCTTTTCTATTTATAAGGAAAAGCGTGAAGACATGAAGATAGACTTACCTGAGACAACGCTTCTCAAAGAAGCCATTCCTTGGCAACCAGAGCCTCTTGGAGGGCAGCTTGAGCTTCGTTACGGGCGCGTTCGGCTTCATTCTTGTTGAGGTTGGCAAGCAACACTTCTTTAGCCGTAGCCTCTTCGACGCCCTTTAGCTTACGCTCGGTATGGTCAAGCACCCCCCTCTGGTCCAAGATTTCTTGAAGCTTCTTAGCATCCTCCATCGCCAAGGCATCATGAGCCTGCTGGAGAGCCTCTAATTTGGCTTTAAGTTCTTCATTCTCCACGCGCAGAGGCTCAGCAACAGCTTCAGCCTTGGTGGCCCTCTCGGTTGCGTTCCTCGCAGTTTCCTTAGCCAGCCGAAGCTGTTCATTAACAGCTTGGGCAGCCTTGGAACTTCAACCTCAAGGGCCTTGAAGGCCTTCTCCTTTTCCGCAGCTATAGCGGAAAGCCTTTGGTTCTCCTCCCGGATGGCCCGCGCCTGAGCAACTTCTTTAAGGCGAGCTGCTTTTAACTTGTCGTTTTCACGACAAAGCAGCTCGACGCGCGGCTGCATCCGGGCCAGGAGAACCCGAAGCTCATTGGTTAGCCTACCCTCCTGGTAGCTAGCCATGGCTTCCCCCAACCCACCACTGGGAGCAGCGTGACGAGCCCATTCCACGCACTCCACAGGGGTGCGAATGGTTGTTCCTCGGCGAATGTTCCATCGTGGAACATACACTTCATTGGAATCCGACACTGCAAAAAACACAAAGCAGTTAGGAAAAGATGATAAAATATATATGCATAAAATGGGCCAGAAGAACCCTACGCACCTGTAGGGTCAATAACAGGCCGATAGCCGCCGAACCCATCACCTGAACCCAAAGGAAATCCATCCAAGAGGTCAGGCAGATGGGAAGGTAGCAAAGATTGGCGGGAAGCCCCATGCGTACCTGATGGACCGGCCGTCGTTGCCGATGGCGGGGGCATGGTTGCAGCCGCCGTGGTCGCCACCGAGGTCGCTGCCGCAGAATCCGCAGCAATAGTAACCGCCGGCTCTGTGAAAGATGCTGTAAAAATCGCACTCACAGCCGGCGGTGACGTCATCTCGGCTGGAACAGTCGGCTCAAAGGAGTGAGCAACTGATCCAGCGGAAGCAGGCGCAGGCGCCTGGGTCGACGCCTCAGGTAGACTGACCAAGCCTACCGTCATTGGCGGAGAGGTACTACTAGGCGCTTCACCCTGGAACGCGCCAACATCCACGCCTGCATAAAGAAGAAAAGTGTTAAAACAGATTAAGCTATGAAGATAAAAGCTAAAGGAAAGTTATACTTACGGGTTTTCTTGAGCCTAAAGGTACGGAGAGGCGGGGACGGGCCCGATGGAGCCGGCCTCTTTGCGCCGGTCACCGTCGTCTTCTTTGGCTCTCCGGAGGTGACAGTCGCAACCTCCGGAGCTGTGGTCTTACCACCACCGGGATTCCCCGCCACCTCTTCGCTCTCGGTCTCCGAATCAGACCGAGGCGCTGGATCGGCAGTGGAGGCCTTCTCCTTCCCCTTCCCGCCGGCAGCCTTCTTCTTCCGCACCAACGGAGGACCATCTGCGGATTCCTCATCAGAACATACGATTAGAGGAATTCCAGCAGAGGTTTCAGCATTGAGGGGTCGAGGGGCGAAGAGCGCCTTACCTGGCCGACGGGCGCTAAGGATCTCATGGCCTAGCGGATAGACCTCCACGAACCGATCCGCCGTTTGATCTAGGATGGGCAACTCGTTCTCATCTAGAGCGCGAGTACCCATCCGTGCGGGACCATCAGCCTCCCGCGGGTTCAGGAGCGACTGCAAGTCGTTCCCCTCTGAAATAAACAAGAAAAAGTTAGAAGAAATTCAAAATCAACAAAAGGGAAAAAGGCATACCGTAAGGAACAGAGTTCGAACCGTATTCGAGGACGATCGGAATCTTGCGCGCATCAGCCTCCTTCCACACCCGGCTCATCCCCAGCATCACCATCCCGGACTCCGCAAACCGGTAAACCGGAGAGTGGACCCGAGATATCTTCGCAAACCATTCCGCCTCCTGGTAGCTGGAGGCGTGAAGGCTGGGAAGTGCCTGCCCGTTCTTGAATTTCATGGCAATGGGGATGGCGCGGACGGATATGAAGAAAAACTCCCTCTTGAGCCTAAGTGTTTGAAACATTATACTGAAAGAAAGTGTAATAGAAATAAGAGAAATGCTCATTTACAACATTCATGTGTATATATATAATATATGTAATTTTAGTCGCAATAAGTATTTTTAAGATTCATGAATTATATCATTTACATTATTTCAATAAGTTGGTTGTAACCTTTCATTTCTCAGTATTTAATGCTTGTAACATGTAATTCCATTAATAAAAGGAGTGCAAGTGAAGTGTCAATTATTATTATTATTATTATTATTATTATCATTTGAACCTATATAATACATACGTTCTAAAACTAGTATAAAATATATTAACTGGCTTTTTAGTTTAATCTATATGTATCTGTCTACATATAATCTTCTATACTATATAAAAAATTAAGAACATTTTCAATCCCACCATTCTTTTTCTTCTCACTCTCTTATTAAAAAAACTTTTTTTACATATAATGATTTATGTTTAAAGAAAACGTTAATAAAACACATTTATTTAAAAGTATCTCTTATTTAAAAAATAGAAATCTAATTATGTAACTTTTGTTAGCCAACAAATTAATAAATGAAAGTAAAATTACACTAACTTATAATTAACTTGTTTGAGTTCCCCGTGTTACAGGGTTTTATTTAAGTTTTTGTTTTTAATCGTTTTGCTATCTTATACGTTGTAATAATTTGTTTAATTTTAATGTTGTTTTGTTTTGATGTAATTCGTATATATTAGTTTATTATGTTCGTTATATTTTTTAACATTTGGACTTTTCAATTGAGATACGTATGTTTTTTAGATTTTAACGAACGAACATAAACGAACACGAACATGTTGATTTTTAAACAAACAAATATGAACACAAATATTTGTTTTATAAAAGGGGGGGTGATGTGGTGACGATGGTGGTTGATTCATGAGAGGGGATATTAACGAAGTTAGCCGGTGATGGAGAGGATAGATCGATGCAGAGAAAATGTTAAAGAGAGAAATTAAATTAGGGTTTAATGATGAAATGGTTTCACGAATAAATGAGATGTTATAACCCGTTTAAGGGCTATCCGGGTTTGGTGATACCCATGACCCTTGAAAATGATTGTTTGTTGATTAAGGATTATTTCACAAGTAAATGAGATGTTGGTTTAAGGCGCTATCCAGGTTTGGTGAAACACATGACCGACAAAAACTATTGGTGAGACACGGACTCATTTTTATTTTATTTAAAATTGGGTCTTTTCCGGTTATTAACCGGTCAAAACTGTTTCTTAACCGGTCAAAACAGGTTACTAGCCGACTCGAAAAACTGGTCTAACCGGTTAATTCCCGAAAAAAAACCCGGTTAGCATATTAACCGGCTAATGATTAACCGGTTAACCGATTTGTGCCCCTTTAGCCCTCCATAGAAAACTTGTTTTCGATATATATAGATAGTTCAAATAAGAATTAGGAGTTTCATAGGAATGGTAAGAACCAATAAATTTTTGACATTTGGTATTACAAATTATGATGAAAGAAAAATTATAGGAAATTATGTCGGTTATGTTGATGAAAGATTAATTCTAAGAAACTATGTCGTTATTAGTATTTTAAATCCCAACCAATGATTAACATGATCCAATAGCTATGATTTATTCCTAGTCTTCCTAGAAAACTACTTATTTTTAGGATAAACGTCCTATATATATATATATAGAGAGAGAGAGAGAGAGAGAAAATGGTTCAAATAAGAAGAAAGAGTTTCATAAGATTTTTGACGAGTGACATTACAACCTATGGTGAAAGAACACTTCTAAAAAACTATGTCGGTTTTTAGTAATTTTAAATATTAACCATTGATTAACATGATCCAATTGCTATGATGTATTCTTAGTCTTCATATGAAACTAGTTCTTTTTAGTATAACCCTCCCATATATATATATATATATATATAGGGTAGAGATACTGTACACTAATGCCTTAACGTACGATAGGTACGCGAGACGCTTAAAGGCCAGATTCAAGCGCGGCTCGAATACATCCCCTAGGATGTTTCAGAAAGTTAGACCCGGCAGACCAAGCGCGGCTCGAAATTGTGAACGCACCAATCTGTGGTGTTTCAAATGAAATCATCCATCCCCTAGGCCAGATTCAGTTTGAACTAACTATGGGGGATGATGAGCACAAGCGAGCAGAAGTTGTCAACTTCTTGGTCTTGCCTACCACGTCATGCCACAATATGATCCTGGGCAGGGGAACGATTGCACAATTTAATGTTGTACCGTCGCCAGCGCACGGCGCATTGGGGTTCCCTACACCAACAGGTGTAACATTTGTTTACCGCGATCATTTGTGCGCAGTGACAAGTACGCCGCGGGAAGGGAGAATGAAACTTCAAATGGTGGACAATGCGCCAGAGAAGTGGATTTTAAACCCAAAATTCCCCGAGCAAACGGTCACAATTGGCGCTACCATTTCAGATGAAACGAGATTGAGAATGAAAAGGTTGCTCACAAAATACACGTCGGTCTTCGCGTGGCAACACTCCGATATGACGGGGGTCCCGCGAGACTTGGCGCAACATTCTCTTAACACGTTCAAGTCGGTGGAGCCAATTGCTCAGAAAAAGAGAATCATGGGGGATGAAAAGGCAAAGGCCATGAATGAGCAAGTTGAGGACCTGTTGCGCGCAAACATCATCCGCCCGATCCGATACCAGACGTGGGTAGCCAATCCTGTGATGGTAAAGAAAAGCAACGGGTCATGGAGGATGTGTATTGACTTCAAGGACCTCAACAAAGCATGTCCGAAAGACTGTTACCCCCTCCCAAACATCGACGCAAAGGTGGACTCCGTGGCGCCATTCAAGCTCAAATGTTTCCTGGATGCCTACAAAGGCTATCACCAGATTCAAATGGCACCACAGGACGAAGACAAGACTGCCTTCAGAACCGACAAGGGTGTTTTTTGTTACACAAAAATGCCCTTTGGTTTAAAGAATGCAGGCGCAACCTATCAGAGACTTATGGATTCAGTTTTCAGTGAACAGATCGGAAGAAATCTAGAAGTCTACGTTGATGATTTGGTGATCAAGAGCAGGGAGGAGAGACAAATGCTTAAAGACATCGAGGAAACTCTTCAGCGCCTAACGGAAGTTAACATGAAGCTCAACCCGAGCAAATGTACTTTCGGCGCCGAAGAGGGGAAATTTCTTGGTGTAATGGTCACTAAGGATGGTTTCAAGGTGAACCCTGAAAAGGTGGAAGCCATCCTTGAAATGCCTTCACCATCCACCATGAAAGAGGTTCAGAAGCTGAATGGTAGACTGGTGTCAATCAACAGGTTCCTAGCGAACCACGCCAGCAAATCTACTCCATTCGTTAACACTTTGAGAAACTGCTTGAAGAAGAGCCAATTCAAGTGGACGCCTGAGGCTGAGCAAGCTTTCACTGAGATAAAAGAATGTCTCATAAAGTTGCCCGCGCTCACAGCTCCACTTCCTGGCGAAACCCTTACATTGTACCTGTCAGCTGGAGACCGCGCGATCGGCGCAGTATTATTGGTGGATCGCAAGGGGATCCAAACGCCAATATACTATGTGAGTCGGGTGCTCACAGACCCTGAGACGCGCTATTCCATCATGGAAAAGTTAGTTTTGTCACTAACACACGCGTCGCGCAAGCTCCATAGATACTTCAATGGTCATCCTATTGAAGTTCTGACTGGTTACAACATCCAGCAAGTCTTGCGACGCCCCGCGCTCTCCGGAAGGCTGACAAAGTGGGCGCTGGAATTAGGTGAACACACGATCACCTATAAGCCTCGTCCAGCAATAAAGGGTCAAGTTTTAGCGGATTTCATCACAGAAATCCCAGATGGAAAGATTGAAGAAGCTCAGCGCGAGGTAGACCCTCCGCGAGCAAATGATGAAGAAGATGTTTGGAGGCTATTCACTGATGGAGCCTCCAATAACGAAGGGTCCGGCGCAGGCCTCAAACTGGTGGACCCTGATAATCATGAATATACTTATGCTATTAGGTTGGATTTCAAGAGTACCAACAATGAGGCTGAGTATGAAGCCCTGCTGGCTGGTCTGCGCATTGCGCGCAAGTTTGGAGTTAAAAGACTAGAGGCTCATGTTGATTCTTACTTGGTAGCAGCTCAGGTCAACGGCCTTTATGACGCCAAGGAGAACACAATGCCTCTATATCTAGAGCAGGCAAAAAAGCTCGTTGAGCAGTTTGACTTCTTCAGAATCATACACATCTCGCGCAGCGAAAATAAGTCTGCTGACGCGTTGAGTAAGATGGCTTCAACTAATTTTGATCACTTTGGCAAAGATGTCAGGGTGGAAGTGATGAGCAACCCGTCAGTGCAAACGCAATCTGTTCTTGTAATTCATACAACCCCTTCATCCTGGATAACTCCAATAATGGAATTCCTGAAGGAGGGGAAGTTACCGGACGATCGCGCACAGGCGAGAAAGATAAGACACAAGGCGCAGAATTATGAACTACTTGATGGTACAGTATATCGGCGCTCTTATCTTGGACCGCTCATGAAATGCCTGGATGCTGAAGAAGCAAGCTATGTGATTAGGGAGATTCATGAAGGAATCTGTGGAATACACGCTGGTCCGCGCATGGTGGTTGCCAAGGCAATGAGCTCAGGCTACTATTGGCCAGGCATGTACTTGGATGCGCTAAAAGAAATCCAAAAATGCAAGGCATGTCAGAGCTACGCGCCAAACACCATGCGTCCAAAGAACAACTTGATTCCAGTGACCTCCGCATGGCCTTTCCACAAATGGGCCATTGATATTGTGGGGCCCCTGCCGCAAGCGCAAGGGCGAGTGAAATTTTTGGTAGTGGCGATAGACTATTTCACAAAATGGGTTGAGGCCAAGCCACTAGCAAAAATCACAGCTGAGGCGATGAAGCAATTTATCTGGAGCCACATCATTTGCCGTTTTGGCCTTCCTATGGAAATTGTGAGCGACAATGGCAAACAATTCACTGACAGGAAGATATCCAGCTGGCTCAAAGAACTGCACATCAACCAAATCTTCACTTCGGTCTACCACCCTCAAGGGAATGGCCAAGTGGAGCGCGCGAATCAAAGTTTGTTAAATGGGCTGAAGAAAAGATTGGAGGGAGAATCTCATTCTTGGGTCGAAGAGTTACCTAATGTCCTGTGGGCGCACAGGACATTAAGCAAAACTAGCAATGGCGAATCCCCGTTCAGCCTAACCTATGGGACAGAGGCTATGATCCCAGCAGAAATTGGATGCCCATCCCATAGGGTACTCATGATCAGCAAGACTGATAACGAGCGCGAAAGAAGATTGGACCTCAACTTGCTTGAAGGGCGCAGAGAAGCGGCTATCATCAATGAAGCCAAATACAAGAAAAAGCTGGAAAAATATTATAATCAGCGCGTTAAAGAATGCCACTTCAAGAAAAATGATTTTGTCCTTCGAAACAATGAAGCTAGCCGCGCGATACCCCCAGGAAAAATGTCCCCCAATTGGGAGGGACCTTATCAAATTTCAGAAGATTTGGGGAAAGGCGCGTACACTTTAAAAGATTTGAATGGAAAAAATATACCGCGCGCGTGGAACGCGGCACAGCTTAGAAAATGCTTCATGTAAATGTTCAAATATGTAATCAAGGCTTTTAAGCCATCATGAATGATGATTCGCGCTATCTTTCAATATTTGTTCTATTACATTTGCATACATGTTTCACACTTCCTTTATTAATTTGGAGCAATATGACAATACTATATTGACTTCAAAGCAAAATAAAGCGAAGTAAAACATACATGCGCGAGCCTTAGCTCAAACGCGTTAACGAGTCTTAACTCTAAAACGCCTGGGCCTTAGCCCAAACTTACGAGCCTTAGCTCAAACACGTTAATGAGTCTTAACTCTAAAAACGTCAGGGCCTTAGCCCAAAACAAAGAGCCTTAGCTCAAAACACTCACAAACATCCATCTTACATCACGCGCAGCCTGATCATAAAAATCCTTAAACACAACTAAGGCAAAGTACATGCCAAATCATAGTTGTTAAGGTCTCAGGTCGAGGTCGCGCGCGGAATCATAGTGGATATCTGAGTAACACATGCTGACATGTAATGGCTAATACTCATACTTCCATGTAAAAACAGCGCGACTACGACGCGCGAAAAAGGAATTGTGAAAAGTTACCGCGTATGTCAGCATAAACAAGATACTGCGAAACCACTTACAAAATAAGACTATGGTTAAGTCAATAATTTCCTTACAACCTTGTTCTTATTTTAACGTGCAAGCATATCTTATATCTATACAAGCAAACATGAAGAGATGAATGGAAATGCGCAAGATGTGAAAAAGAGAACAAGTTTCATTCCATTGCATTGAAATTTACAAGTATGATGAGTTACAAATTACAAGTATAAAAAAAACAAAAATTATAAAATTTCATGAAGGGCTTCTCAAGTCTCCACGTCGACGTCAGCCACTTCATCACCCTCATCATTTCCCGCGGCATCTGGCACCGCCTGCTCCTCATCTCCGAACTGACCATAGTCAAGTTCTTCCTCCTCATTGGAGTCTTCTATCACGACGGTGTCAGGAGCAGATTTATTCGCAGCGCCAGAGCCGCTGGCAGGGGCAACATCCCCCGCGCCACCATCATCGCTACCAGCCCTCTCGCATTCATCGAGCAACTTCTTTAGTGTGCCGAGGTCGGGCTGGTCAGCAAGCGCAGCTATCTGCAAAATCAATAGAAAAGTATTGAGTACAAAACACTTGGAAAATTAATCAAGTAAAACTCATTAAGGTCAAGGTACCTGCATAAGGATGGGGATGGGAGTATTCATATACTTTTCCCCCACCGCGGCCATGTCCGCGCAGGCCGCGTCGCTCTTGTAAGGGTACTCGGATGGGTTCTTCTTCAGCATGCCATATTCATACCCATCCGTAAACCCTTCAGCTCGGCCCACCAAGCGCGCGGCGGCATTGCAGTCCATCACAAGGGCCTGAAACTCGGCGGAATATTTCATCGCCAAAGCGCAGCGAGTCATGCCCTGTGACACCAGCCATTGGCGATCCTGCGCAAGGCCAGCAACAGACGTCTCGAGGACAGGAACCTGGGAGTTTAATAACTCTACAGTTTCCTTAGTCTTTTTTAGCTCCTCCTTATCAGACGCTGCTGCCGCCAAGATTTTTTCTTTCTCCGCCTGCGCAGCACCAAGTGCTTCCTGGCTGGACGCCGCCGTCGCCAAGGCCTCATCTCTATCGGCCTGCGCGGCCGCCAACTCCCTCTTCAGGCGCGCAACCTCGCTCTCCAGTGATGATTTCTCAGTGATACTCTGGACGATAGCTTGGTCACGCGCCTCAGCCTGCTGTTCCAAGACACGCACTCTACGCGCGTACTTGGCAACTTCGGCCTCCGCCAACTGCTGCTTCTCCCGCGCAGCTTGGAGATCATGCCCGCGCTTAATATAGGCGGTGTTGGCACTTGCTCGGTTTTCGCTGAGCTCCGCCTGGAGTTTCTCAGCTCGTGCGCGAGCATCAGAAAGGTTCCAGGCGGCCACCTTAGCCTCTTGCTGGGCTGCCACAAGAGCATCGCGTACTTTAATATAATCGCGATAAAGCTCTTGGGAGGCAGCAAAGAAAGCTGACCCAGCGAAAATGTGATCGTTGAGCAAGTCAGCGCGGGTGCGCTCCTCCTGATACCTCCTTTCAGTAGGAGGCACGGCATGAGCCCAGAAGTCCTCGCATACGCCCATGGATTGGAAGGAACTGTCTTCATTAATATTCCATCTCGGGCGATAAACGTGGTCACCTTCCTACAAAACACAAGAAATGTTCTAAGTCATAAACATACTTATATGGAGGTACGCGCAGCGGAGCAACAAATTAAAACATACCTGCGGGGATGAAGCAGAAAAGTCAGCGCCAGCCCCACCAGAAGTATGCGCTACGAAGACTTGTGGCATCGCAGGGCTGGCGCGGTCTCCCAAGGAGTCCTCAGCTTGAGCCCCCTCATCCTCCTCATCTTCTTGAATAGGCCTCTTCTCCTGCGACCTGGGGGGCTCCAAACCAGCCTCGCGGAGAGGGCTGCGCGTAGGAGGAGGCGAGGGAGGTCTCGACGCCGCCAGTTCGGCGCGCAATACGGCTTCCTGCTCCTTTGTAACCCCAATAAGGGGAGAATCAGCACTAGCAGGAGCAGGACTAGAACCAGCGGCGTCGCCAACGGCGCCAGGAGTGTCACCAGCAACTTGTACGCCAGCTACAACTCCTATGAACAAATCAACAAGAAAAAATGGTTTATGACTGAATCCAAAAGAAAAATAAAGAAGACAAGTGTGCAAAACATACCTTGGCGCAATTCTGTTCGCGCGGCGAACATCGCCATAAAGTTCATTCTACCCTTTTCAGAGGGTAGAACAGGGGACTCCGAAGCAGTCCCCGGCGCAGCCTCAGCACCTTGTGGCGCCTGTGGCTGATCTGCTACCGTCGCCGGTTCTGCAAACATTCAAAGGAGCAAAGGTTTAATAACAATTCAGCCAGATGAAGATAAACAAAGTATACATGTTGCAGGCGCGGCACTGCTTCTCTCTTCAGCCGCGCGAACGGAGGAGGTGACGCCACCATACCTCAAGTGGACAGGAGGTCTGCCCACTCTCACAGGCAGGGAAGCTAAAGAAACCTTGGTGGTAAACACCTGGGTTTTCTTAGGTCCCTTCGTTTGAGCATGGGGATGAGCAACAGGGGTGTCATTTTTCTTCTGTTTTTTACTGGCCCCTGCGCCAGATTTCCCCTTAGCTTTGCGCTTTAGTAGGGGCGCCTCCTCTTCCTCCTCCTCCTCTTCCGCGAGCTCCAGCTCGTAGTTTTCAAGCGCATCTGCAAAAACAACCAACAGAACTGTTAATAAACTTGGGTATTCTAAAGGAATGAGCATAAGTGCGAAGGCTTACCAGGCGCGTCACTGTCAAAGTCAAATTCCAGATCCACTGGGATGAACATGTCATCGAAGCGATCTGGGAAACCAACTTCCCCAGCGCCAAGCGCGACGGAGCCACCCTCCACTTGTTCATCATAAGCGGCAAGGACATAATCCTTGGTGACTGCGCAAAAACAAGTCAAGTGATATCAGCAAAAGAATTATGTTCGCGCAGAAAAAATAAATAAAGCAATGAAATAAACTTACACAACCCGTCGACTTGGATAACGGGCTCAAGCGCGCTGTCGGCCCAAAGCTTACTCATGCCGACACCCACCAGCGCCTCCTCGCAAATTTTCTTCGCGGGGGATGGTTCGGCGGTCAGTTTCTTAACCCAGGCGCCAGTTGGGTTCTTGAGGACACCCTCATCCGCAGGCGCAGAAGAGATAGAGCGCATGGTCATACGGATGGGTATCACACCAGCCCTAATGTAAAAGAACCTCTCAGACCAGTCATGAAGGCTCTTGAATGAAACAGTGGAGCACTTCACCTTCTGACTGCGAGGAATGAAAGAGATCCAATTGTCCTGGATCTTGGGCTTGTAAAAATATTGAAAGCGCCGAGGAGTGGGTTCCTCGCGCTGGGATTTGCACATGAACTCAAAGTGAGTCACGCGCACGAGTCCAAACGGATGGACTTGGGATATATGAATCCCATAGAACTTCAGCAGTGCACCCACAAACCTTGTCATCGGGAGACGAAGGTTGCAGTGGGTGAAAAAGTGGCTATATAGGGATATATAGCCGGCAGGCGGGTCCGCCGCCGTTTGCCCGGACCTAGGCAACATGCAGCCAAACAGGGTGGGAAAGCCCTGAGAGGCGATGAGGTTGTCGAGATCGGCCTGCTTCAATTTGCAGAGGATTTCATTCCACCTTTTGGTGGCCTTGGTCCTCCCTACTTCCTCCGATGTGGTCTCAACAACCCTCTTCCCTTTCCCCTTTTGCTTCAATGTCGACATCACCACAGACTTCACACGGCGTCTTCGAGAGGCAACAGAGGTGATTGAGGGGCTAGACGAGTCTGAACTATCAGACATACAACTGCAGCAGCAGATAATCGAAAAATCGAAAAGATGAATACACTCAATTCAGAATATGAAAGGCAGAAACTCGAAAATTATCAACAATGAAGATGAAGATAAAAATTTCCTAAGGGCCTCCTTTTATAGGCCCAGGAGAGAGAAATGTGGCAGCTGATCGGATTTCACGCGCCCCCACTCGCGGGTGCAAGCCAACGAGGGCGCAACACGTGTCCCTAACACTGTTGAGGGGACATAAAAATGTAACCGACCTGCCACGGAACAGAGACGCGCCCCCACTCGCAGGTGCTAACCAATGCGAGCGCGACACGTGTTCAGGACAGCTGTGTGAGGTGACATGAAAGGCAACTGTTGAACTAGATGAATAATGATAACGCATACAAGGATTCTGAACGTTATACGGAAGCCCAATTTGGTAAGTCAAGCGATGAGCCGATTGTTCTTTTCGTATTGTCTAGATGAATAATGATAACGCATACAAGGTGAATCTCTTACGTTTAATATTGCCGACAAGAGTGCTGTTGAACTAAATGGGGAAGCTTTCCTTATAGCCGTTGAGAACGTTGCCCGAGCATCAGGTATTCAGGTTTACATCGATTTGAATACTGAGGCGACTAACTCTAGATCTCGAGCCTGAGGGCGTCCTGGTGGAGTCGGGTTTAATTAAACCGGCGCTAATTTGGAGTAATAAGACAATATCTCTCCTATTCTAAAATTTACGTTGTTATCTTGGGTGGTTTTGAATTATTTATTTTTCCATTATGTTGGGATTTTTGGCTTTAGTACTAATTTTATTTTGATACAATGAATTGTTGAATTTTGGTTTGAAAATAAGTGTTGATATCTAACGGTAAAACTATGAAAAATTTTTAAAATCTTGATACTGCATAGAACCCAAATAATTAAGAAAATATATCTGTGAGGGATTTAGTTGTTAAACAATGCTTCAAATATATATCAAAATCTTGATATTTACGCTTTCAAATTATTAATTTGAGTGTTTTTACTTTAAAACATCGGTAACGATTCTGACATGTGTGTTACTTAAAAAGATTTGAATGATATTTAGTTATTGATGTTTTCAAATTGTTTTTCCATCAAATATGGATTAACACCTGTTCAAGCCTGTAACCCCCCAGCGGTGGTGTGACGACGATGTTAATAGTATTCGTTGTTCCGGTGCGTTTGTCATGGTGGTGGTGGTTGTGAATTTGGATATGTTAGGGGTAGGGTTAGAATTTTTGTTAGGAGTGTAAAACACAATGAAATGAAAGAAAATACTATCTTAAAACACGATGAAGAAAAACCATTATATATACTCCTAGCACTACATATTTTGTGTTGTAAGTTCCACACATATAATCTTAGTCATCTATTATAAAATCTAATAGTTATGATTACTTCTAAGCTTTTTCTACAAAAAAAAAAAATCATACTTTCTACTTAATAATAATAATAATAATAATAATAATAATAATAATAAAAGCGACAGTCATATGCAAAGTGGATGGTATATAGACATCAGGTGTCTCATGATTTATTTTTCAAAATAGGGACGTAACTTGTATCCGCCTCTTCACCACATGAACAATTACAAACAAACGATACTTAACTCTATGTTTTTTAATTGTGTGGGTCTATTATATTTGGGGTATTTAGTTTTGTTTATTTTTTTTAAAAATAAGGGTTTTTCAGCTACTTACGTGTAGTTAATAGAATAGGCTAACGCCCGTTCATTGCATGGAACAATGGTGTTATGTTTGTATAAATAGTTGAACTAAACTTGAAATTTCCTTAAGTTGTGGATAATTGTGTAAACAGTAAATCGCAGAGACCATTCATATAATTAGTTGAAGTAAAACAAAAAAAACAAAACAAAACAAAACAGATTAGATATACGGCATAAAAATTGTATTCAAATCGTTCTTAAAGTTTCCGTCTATGACTTGTCGTTTTCTGTTAAATTTAAAACAATCGCTAAAAAGAATTACAGTATATTATATAAGACTTAAATATCCTAAAGTGTATGTTTCAATAATCACGGCGTTCTTGTCCGTGTCACACCAAGGGCTAGCAATCATTAATACGATGCAATATTACGTTGATTGTCTAATATTTATGAGTTTTCTAGAATTTATAGTTTTGAGTTCATTCTGTTTTTAAATGAAAAGCATAATTAATAGATAAGGACAATACATGCATGGTTGGAAGATATATTTTCTTAACGACAATGAATAAATCCTGGCTCGGGTATAGGGCAATGTGGACGACCGGCTGGGCACTTAATTTTTGGGGCACAATTTATATCTTTATAATTTTATGAAAAAGAAATATGTATATTTAATGTTTTACTCTAATTATACAATAACCAGGTTGGTTTAGTGGTATTCTGGGTTATTGGTGGCAAATAAACAACCTCATATACGCCTGCAATCACAGACAACGATTAGTAATCTAAGACCATCATCTTCTATTTCAGAGAAAATATGTCGCCCGAAGGTCTAATGTGAAAAACGAAATTTGGATTTTTTTTTTCACTGGTCGCTCACACTTGACAAAATGGGTAACTTCCATATATCTAGAAAGAACAAGAACTACACAGCATAAGCATCAAAACATAACGTGAAAACGTTTAATTGGCTATAGGATTTCAAATTTATTAACGAGGAAACAAATTATATTATTAAAAACATATGCATGGAATCATAAGCGACTGATTACACATGCAACACTATTATACTTTTCGAAAACACTAAATATGTCAAGTACAGAGCGCTTTCCTTTTATTCATAATAATACTAATATAAGGCATTCTAGGTAAACATAATTAATTCATGTCTCGAATGATCAGGGGTGGGATCAAAGCTTTTTCGTTTCGAAACGTTCCCTAGTAAGTTGCAGGTGGACGCGGGGAGCGGGGAGGCGGTGGGAGGGTTGGTCGCGGGGGCGGTGAGCGGGGTGGTGGACGGGGCGGTGAGCGGGGGTGGTGGCGGAGGGGGCGAGCGAGGTGGTGGACGGGGAGGTGAGCGGGGTGGTGGACGGGGCGAGCGGGGTGTTCGAGGGGGAGTTGAGACAGGTGGTGGTGGACGGGGTGGTGAGACCCGTGGGGGAGTTGGCGGTCTCACTGGTGGTGGGGGCGGTGGGCGGGGTGTTGGAGTGGGAGGTGAAACAGGAGGAGGTGGGGGCGGCGAGCGGGGTGTTGGTGGGGGAGGTGAGACCGGTGGTGGTGGTGGTGGAAGGGGCGGTGAGACTGGTGGTGGTGGGGGTGGCGGTGGCGGTGAGACAGGTGGTGGTGGGGGCGGAGGGCGTGGTGTTGGTGGGGGAGGTGATATTGGTGGTGGTGGGGGCGGTGAGACTGGAGGTTGTGGAGGAGGGGAGACGGGTGGTGGTGGTGGGGGAGGTGATACTGGAGGTGGTGGAGGAGGGGAGACGGGTGGTTGTGGTGGGGGCGAGACTGGTGGTGGTGGAGGATGGGAGACGGGTGGTGGAGGTGGCGGTGAGACTGGAGGTGGTAGAGGAGGGGAGACAGGTGGTGGAGGAGGCGGTGAGACAGGTGGTGGGCGTGGTGTTAGTGGGGGAGGGGAGATGGGTGGTGGAGGCGGCGGTGAGACAGGTGGTGGGGGAGGGGAGACGGGTGGTGGAGGCGGTTGTGAGACGGGTGGTGGAGGGGGCGGGGAGACCGGTGGTGGTGGGGGAGGGGAGACGGATGGTGGAGGTGGTGGTGAGACAGGTGGGGGCGGTGACACCATAGGTGGTGGAGGAGGGGAGACGGGTGGTGGAGGTGGCGATGAGATAGGTGGTGGTGGGGGCGGAGGGCGTGGTGTTGGTGGGGGCGGTGAGACTGGAGGTGGTGGAGGAGGGGAGACGGGTGATGGAGGTGGCGGTGAGACAGGTGGTGGTGGGGGCGGTGAGACTGGAGGTGGTGGAGGAGGGGAGACGGGTGGTGGAGGTGGCGGTGAGACAGGTGTTGGTGGGGGCGGAGGGCGTGGTGTTGGTGGGGGAGGTGATACTGGTGGTGGTGGGGGCGGTGAGACAGGTGGTGGAGGTGGCGGTGAGACAGGTGGTGGTGGGGGCGGTGAGACTGAAGGTGGTGGAGGAGGTGAGACGGGTGGTGGAGGTGGCGGAGGGCGTGGTGTTGGTGGGGGAGGTGATACTGGTGGTGGTGGGGGTGGTGAGACTGGAGGTGGAGGGGGTGAGACAGGTGGTGGTGGGGGCGGGGAGACGGGTGGTGGAGGTGGCGGTGAGACGGGTGGTGGTGGGGGCGGTGAGACGGGTGGTGGAGGTGGCGGTGAGACAGGTGGTGGTGGGGGCGGTGGTGAGACAAGTGGTGGTGGGGGCGGAGGGCGTGGTGTGGGTGGGGGCGGTGAGACCGGTGGTGGGGGCGGGGAGACGGGTGGTGGAGGTGGCGGCGGGCGGGGTGTTGGTGGTGGAGGGGGCGAGACCGGTGGTTGAGGGGGTGGCGGTGAGACTGGTGGTGGTGATGGCGGAGGGCGTGGTGTTGGTGGGGGAGGTGAGACTGGTGGTGGAGGTGGCGGTGAGAGTGGGGGAGGTGGTGGCGGTGATAGTTGGGAACAACGATAAACGCATACGCATCTAATTTGGCCTTCACGCAAGAGACAAAGACCGTTGATCGCTTTTTGCCCTTGACAATTTTGGTTACACGTCCTTAGGTTGCATCTTCCCGTATACGTGTTGCTTACCCTCGTACATAGTAGACCGGCCTCTATTTCTGCAATCCAATTTAAACTAAACAAGTTAGTTTATTATACATATATTAAAAATCAAAAGTTACCACTCTTACAAAAATCACTATTCATCATTCTCTTCACTTTTATCATTCTTTTCACTTTTAGGAATGTAATATATACATAAAAAATGACACTTACTTTTCTTATTATAGTTAATTAATTTTATATATAAGAGTCGATCATATAAGCACCTGAGATAGTGAGAGAGAAAAGAAGCAGGAATATTGCAGCCCGAAGAAATGATGGTTTGGTCATTTTAACAAACAACTCGTGATGAGTTGTGTGATTGGAATGAAACTAGAAATCCGGGAAGTATTTATAGGACAAACTTCATTATTACACGAATTTAAAGCTTAGACAAATAATATATACCGAAGTCAACACGTGCATGTGGTTTTAATATTGATTTAAATAATTTTTTTATCATACGAAGATCATGTCTAAGCAAAATAAACAATCAGTGCATAAATAAACATAAAATAGTTATAAAAAAACACAAAAATATAGGTAGTATGTATCAAGCTTTCACATTATCTTTTCTCTCACCGTCATTATAATTTTAACTAAATATCACATTTTTTAATTTAACTCTAAATTTTATTTAACCTACAATTGTTTTTTCATCTTACTTTTAGTCGGCAGGTTTCAAAAGTTTTGAAGTAAAACATGGTTTGGTTTGCGGTTTATACCAAAAACCAGCCGTATAAAAGGGGACCAAACCGTATGATTGATGGGTGTATATTGTGTTAGTTATCACTAATATTTATTTGTGTATTTAGATGTTGTTGATTTAAAACTGTTAAAAGTGGCTTAAAAGCTTAAGATCTTTTTCATTTGTTCAACTTTGCATACTTTTGTATACGTAACCTATCTACTTTACTAACTAGAGAAATTATAAGATTACTTTTTATATAAGCTGCTTATGTTTATTATCACTATATATATTATGTAATGATAAAACTTGTCATAAAGGCCCATTAATCCTAAACTGTAAAACTAGATCGTTAGTAACGGTTCGGTTTGGTTTAGTTTTAAATTTCAATGGTTCGTTTTGCTTTACAGTAATAAAAAACCTTTTACTATGGTGTGGTCTCCGTTTGACCTAAAAATCGAACCGTAAACACCTCTAATATCAAGTTCTCTATCTCTATTTTTATCTCATTCACAAACAATTATAATATTATTTTTCCCTCTTTCTTATACTTTCAAAAAATTTTAAAGGTGATGATTAGTACAACTCTATACTCAAAGTATTATTATTTAATAAACTCTAAATTATACATATTAAATGAAGACAAAACCTGATGTAGATGTAAAATATAGAAAATATTTATATTTTGGAGATAGAGATTAGTACAGAAAAACTAAACTGATGTGAATACTTTAATTTTAAAAAATGCAGGCATTTACAACTTTTAGCACACTTCTCCTTTTATCTTTGATTCATCCAGGAGTTACTAAGATGCATCAAGATTTAAAAAGAGATTACTGGTGGCCAGGCATGAAGAACGATGTAGTAGGTTATGTCAGTAAGTGCCTAACTTGCTTGCAAGTCAAGGCAGAGCACCAGAAACCTTATGGAAAGATGCAGCCTCTAGAGATACCATAATGGAAATGGGAACACATCACCATGGATTTCATAACTAAGCTACCCCGTACAGCTAAGCACCATGATACCATTTGGGTGATAATGGATCGTTTGACCAAAAGTGCTCACTTTCTGCCCATATGAGAGGCCATCTCGTCGGAAACGTTAGCAAATTTGTTCATAAAAGAGGTTGTGTCTAAGCATGGAGTACCATTATCGATCATGTCCGATAGAGATACTCGGTTTACTTCAAGATTTTGGAAGAAGTTCCATGAAGCTATGGGAACGAGATTGAACATCAGTACGGCGTATTATCCTCAAACCGATGGACAGTCTGAAAGGACGATCCAAACCCTTGAGGATATGCTACGTGCTTGCGTTCTAGATTTTGGAGGAAGCTGGGATGATCATCTGCATTTAGCAGAGTTCTCCTATAACAACAGCTACCATTCAAGTATTGTTATGCCACCGTTTGAGATGCTTTACGGTAGACGATGTAGAACCCCGGTATGTTGGGGAGATATTGGTCAGAAGGAGATGGGAAGTTTAGAAGTGGTTCAAGAAACATCTTCAAAGTTCGATCAGATTAAGGCAAGAATGAAAGCTGCTCAAGACAGACAAAAGTCTTATGCTGATAAGCGGCGACGACCGATTGAGTTTAACGTTGGTGACAATGTGATGCTTAAGGTCTCGCCTTGGAAAGGAATTATCCGTTTTAGAAAGAGGGGGAAGTTGAGTCCGAGGTACATTGGACCGTTTAAAATTATAGATCGTGTAGGTGAAGTAGCTTATAAGCTGGATTTGCCAGAAGAGTTAGAAGGAATTCATTCAACTTTCCATGTTTCTCATCTGAGAAAATGTCTAGCTGATGACACGTCTCACGTGCCATTAATGGACATTGAGGTTGATGAACAGTTGAATTACATCGAGCAACCGATTGAGATAGTTGACCGCAAGGAAAAACAACTCCGTCACAAGGTTTTACCTTTAGTGAAAGTGATATGGAAGCATCGCAAGGGTTCGGATGCTACTTGGGAAGCTGAGGATGAGATGCGCAAGTTTTACCAGAATTTGTTTATGTAATATTTAGGTTTCGGGGACGAAACCTCTTTAAGGAGGGAAGACCTGTAACATCCTACTTTTGATTATAATAATAAAATAAATGTCGTTTATTTTATATCGTGTCGTTTATCGGTTTAGATAATAAACTGTACATGGTTGGGCTTGGGCTTTAGAAGATAGAATAAAAGATGGAATGGGCCTTAGGTCCATGGGCTTAAGGGAGTATAAATACCCCTTAAACCCTAATCCTTCCCATTTTATCCATCTCTACACCATAGCCTACACCTTGGAAAACACACACAAACACTATCGTTTAACCCGAACCAAGATCCGAAGGCGAAAACTCGAGCTTGTTGGTGCTAGATCGTTGTGAAGAACCAAAACAACATCAAAGACCAGCTCGTGTTCGTAGTTCACTCGTTTAAGGTACGTTTATAACTAGGAATAGTTCATTTAGGTCCGGATTCATTTAGATAATCACAAATCTGTTTTAGTGTGTTGAAAACGAATCTAACCAAACAAATATCACTGAAATTGGTTAGCATCTGATAGGTTAATTGTTAACCTAAGAACCCGTAACCTATTTGCCTAAATCGCACCCCTTAAACATTGATGTTTGGCCGATTCGATGGTTAGGGTTTGTTGGCGCTGGAATTCCGAGTTCATTGATACCCAAATCGGGATGTTTCGTTAAGATTTGAGGGTTTAATTGCAGATTTGGTTTAGGTTGACTGTGGGTGTTCTTGACGATTTTGACTTTGACCCCATGAGTCAAAGTCTGGATAAGATTGTGCAATTCGTGAAAATATGGTAGCGAATTGATTATCCCAGTTCGTTACGATCAGATAACGAATTAGTTCACGAATTCGCTATGACAAAACAACGAATCAGTTCACCCATTCGTTATACCTAAATAACGAACCAGACAGTGAACCAGATAACGAACCAGGTGATTCGTTACTCGCTAATTCGTTAAGAATAAGGTAACGAATCAGGGCTTGTTCAGATAACGAATTGAGTGACGAATCAGATGTTGATCAGACGACGAATCAGTTAACGAACTAGATTGTGATGTAACGAATTGGCTAACGAATTAGGCTTAATTCGTTATGGCGAAGAGATAGCGAATTAAATAATAAATTAAAATCCTAATGGAAAATGTGTTAAGACAGTTAATGGAAATATAATTTTTCCAAGCAGACCTGGCAGCTCGACCCCAGCCAGGGGCTCTGCCCCTTGGACCCTGCTAGGGGCTGCCGCCCCTAAACCCTGCTGCCAGGGGCGCTTCCCCGTACACCGTCCGTTGAGGGTTATAGTTAGACTAGAGACGCAATATAGGTAGTGATAGATAATTGATACGTGTAATTGTTATACAGTTAGTCGTGCACAGCTCAAGAAGGGATTACCATAAACGGTGAACGTAACCGCATTCAGGTGAGTTTCTAGCCCCATTTCCTTGTTATGTTTTCGGGGCTGTGTGCATATTCAATGTGATAGTTAATACACTTACCTTAAATGGTAAGTGTATGCCATGTATTATTATTATTATGTTATGTATGTATATCTTAAATGTAAATTGAAAGCTTGTCGGTACGTTAACGATCTTCGGATATTGCACGTGTTGACAAGGGAGGTATGTTTATGATAGATGAATGTGTATGATAGATATATGTACAACATATGAATGCGTATGAATGATTAAAGAAAGTATGTATGTTATGGGCATGTACAGACAATATGTACGAAGATGAAGAAAGAGGGATCAGACCCTAATAATATCTGAGATAGAAAAGAAATGGATCAGACCCTAATAATATCTGAGATAGAGAAGTTAAAAGGTTTCAGACCCTAATAATATATGAGATAGACAAGAAAGGGATCAGACCCTAATAATATCTAAGATAGACAAAGGGAAGAGGGATCAGACCTTAATAATATCTGAGATAGAAAAGGAAGGGATCGAACCCTAATATTATCCGAGATAGAAAAGGACAGTAATTTATATAGTATGAAAGTAATAAAATATGAACGTATGTAATGGAAGTAAATTAGTTTAGTGACGATTATGTGTCTTCGGATGCATAATCGAAGGTAAATGTATGTATGGTATAATGTGTGATTAACTAGAACTCACTCAGCGTAGCTGACTTTTAGTATGCACGCAGGTTAACAGATTGAGACAGCTGGTTTGAGATGGACACATGGCAGGTTTGAAGAGGCTGGCATCTGAAGATTTGTCGTGATGTTTTGATATTATCATTTATGTTATGTTTTAAAGACAAGTTAAGAATGTGTGTAATGAATGGATGAATATTATTATTATTCCGCGAAAGATTTAATTAACTCTGATATTTAGAACTGTGTTTATGAATAAATCCAACATCAAATGTAGGGCACCGGTAACGGGGCCTTACAGTACGTGATTAATAGGTTCAAACACCCGCTGCATCGCGCGGGCACCCGTCTAGTGTATATATATATACTAGTTTTTATCCCCGTATTACGGGGATTGTTTTATATTTTTGTTTTAATTTTTATTTATTTTTTGACTTTATATTTTTTTATTGTATGAAAATTAATAATATACTTATGGTTTGATGATAAATTGTTTCACAAATAAATGAGATGTTATAACCCGATTTAAAAGCTATATGGTTTTGATGAGACCCAAGACCCATTTATTTTTTTATTATAAAATTGTTTTTTTTAATTATAAATAATATTTATAAAAGTTAATAATATACTTATGGTTTGATGAGACCCACGACCCATTTATTTTTTTACTATAAAATTGGTTTTTTAATTTAATTAATATATATATATATAT
Source organism: Bidens hawaiensis (assembly GCF_021521415.1). Classification (NCBI taxonomy): domain Eukaryota; kingdom Viridiplantae; phylum Streptophyta; class Magnoliopsida; order Asterales; family Asteraceae; genus Bidens; species Bidens hawaiensis. The sequence continues at coordinate 74,352 of NW_027497941.1, read as the reverse complement.
CTTTTTAAAATAAATAAGTTATTAATTTTTAGTATATCCTATTTTATAGGATTTTTACATCAATAATTTGGTTAGAATAATTTTTTATTTAATGAGATGTTATAACCCGTTTAAGGAATATCTGGGTTTGGTAAGACCCATATCCATGAATTCGGGTCAAATGCATGAGAAGCCTCCATTTAAAAATCAAGCAAATATGGAGACTCCAAAAAAAGTGGGAGCGACCATATCGCGACACGTAGGATTTTTATGTTTTCGTTTATATATATTATAGATTAGGGGAGGGTTATAGTAAAAAGAAGTAGTTTCCTAGGAAGACTAGGAATAAGTCATAGTCATTGGATCATGTTAATCAATTGTTGAGATTTAAAATTACTAAAAACCAACATAGTTTCCTATAATTACTCTTTCACCACTATAACCGACATAGTTTCTTAGAATTCTTCTTTCACCATAGGTTGAAATGCCACTTGTCAAAAATCTATTTGTTCTTATCATTCTTACGAAACTATTTCTTTTTATTTGAACTCTTTTCTATAGGATCAGGATCATGAGAGAACTTTTTTAAAATTGAGAACTATGAGAACTATTTTGAACCACAAAAAACCCAAAAATAAAAAAAAATCACAAAATAAAAAAAAACACAAAAATGAAAAAAAGTAAAAAAGCCAAAATTCTTAATTTAACATCCCGGTTTCATAAAAAAAACTCGGTTTAGCCAAATTATATACACATATGTATAATATATACATAGAAAAGGGTTCAAATAAAAAGAAGTTGTTTCCTAGGAATGGTAAGAACCAATAGAATTTTGACATTTAACATTAAAACCTATGGTGAAAAAATAATTATAGGAAACTATGTCGGTTATAATGGTGAAAGAGTAATTATAGGAAACTATAACGTTTTTTGGTAATTTTAAATCTCAACCATTGATTGATATGATCCAATGGCTATGATTTATTCTTAGTCTTCCTAGGAAATTACTTATTTTTAAGATAACCCTCCCCTATATACATATATGTACATTTACATGATTTTTTTACACACAAGTGTATAATTTAATATAAATGATAGTGTATATATATGTATATTACGTAACTAAAGATTAAATAAAATTATACATGTGTGTATAATACGACGTTTTTTTTTATTTATTTTTTTAATGAAACCGGAATGAAATATAAGAATATTGGTTTTTTTACTTTTTAAAAATTTTTGTTATTTTTTGTTTTATGATTTTTTTTAAATATTTTTTAAAGGTGTTTTAGTGGTCCAAAATGGTTCTCAAAGTTCTCAATTTGCAAAGGGTTCTCTTAGGATCCTTACCATATATATATATATATATATATATATAAAAGAGTTCAAATGAAAATAAATAGTTTCCTAAGAATGATAAGAACCAATAGATTTTTGACAAGTGGCATTACAACATATGGTGAAAGAACAATTCTAAGAAACTATGTCGGTTATAGTAGTGAAAGAGTAATTCTAGGAAACTATGACGGTTTTTGGTAATTTTAAATCTCAACCATTGATTGACATGATCCAATGACTATGATTTATTCCTAGTCTTCCTAGGAAACTACTTCTTTTTAGTATAACCCTTTTCTATATATATATATATATATATAGAAAAGGGTTCAAATAAAAAGAAGTTGTTTCCTAGGAATGATAAGAACCAGTAGAGTTTTGACATTTGGCAGGCATTACAACATATGGTGAAAGAACAATTCTAAGAAACTATGTCGGTTATAGTAGTGAAAGAGTAATTCTAGGAAACTATGACGGTTTTTGGTAATTTTAAATCTCAACCATTGATTGACATGATCCAATGGCTATGATTTATTCCTAGTCTTCCTAGGAAACTACTTCTTTTTAGTATAACCATTTTCTATATATATATATATATATATATATATATATATATATAAGGGTTCAAATAAAATGAAGTTGTTTCCTATGAATGATAAGAACCAGTAGAGTTTTGACATTTGGCATTAAAACCTATGGTGAAAGAACATTTATAGGAAACTATGTCGGTTATAATGGTGAAAAGGTTATTGTAGGAAACTATGACAATTGTGGGTCGTTTTAAATCTCAACCATTAATTGATATGATTCAATGGCTAAAAATTATTCATATTCTTCTTAGAAAACTACTTGTTTTTAGGATAACCCTCCTCTCTCTCTCTCTCTCTCTCTCTATATATATATATATATATGGGAGTGTTATTCTAAAAATAAGTAGTTTTCCAAGAAGACTAAGAATATATCTTAGTCGTTAGATCATGTTAATCAATGGCTAAGATTTAAAATTACCAAAACCACCATAGTTTCCTAGAATTACTCTTTCACCACTATAACCGACATAATTTCCTAAAATTGTTCTTTCACCAAAATTTGTAATGCCATATGTCAAAATATTGTTGCTTCCTACCATTATTAGGAAACTCCTTATTTTTATTAGAAACCCTTTTCTATATATATATATATATATATATGTTGAGTATTAAACAATTCATGCAGAGATGTACAATTTTAGCACATACGATCTTAACTAATCGTTGCCATGCTCATTTGCATCGAAGCCAAAAAACATACATCGATCATATGACTTTAGTTGCAAGACACGGACAACTTCGCTACAAGTATTGGTAATTCCACACCACATCCCTTTAACGGGCAAGCTATTTAATATTCTCTCATCATCACTGTTGAGACATCATTTAAGAACTTTTAGATCGAAAAATAAACTTGACGTCCGAACTAAATGAAGGCTAGAACTTGAGATTGTTTGCTACGTACGAACCCGTCTTGCAAGGCCCCTAACAATATCTTGGGGTGTCATCTACGGCCAACCTATCCTTCCTGCTTACGATTATGAGAAATGCAAGCACTTACGAAGTCTTAATTAATTGTGATATGATTTCCTAAAGATATGTATGAGTAGCCACATCATCCTATCTTATTTTTTTAGCAGTACTGGAGTAGCCATACCTGACACCTTAAGCACATGCTAAACATATCAGATCTTCAAAATTTTGATACATCATACTCTTTTTTTTACCGACAAATCAATACACTTTTTACTCTACTTCTAAACTACACTCTTTTTTACGACCATACAACTTGAACCCTCACCCTCGTAAAGACAAAGTCTTGTTTCACTTCTTGGTTCCGATTTGCCGAAGACCCTTAGTATAGAAATTTACACTATCATTGAAAATAAATTACATTAAAATTTAGTTTGTAAAGATATACGTACATGTGCAGTAAAAACATCTAATACTATTGAATTATAAAGTTGACTTTTAAATTTTGAAGTTATGAAAGTTGAATCATAACTTCAAGTTAATAAGCATATAATGAAATACTATGCGTCTTTAAGGAAATAAAGCTCTACAAAGTAAGTAATTAATGTTTACAGCAAGGCCGTAGGGCTGTAAACGAACCAAACGAACACAAAAAATGCCTTATTCATGTTCATTTGTTAACGAAATAATGTGTTAACGAATGGTTCACGAACACTTACCGAACGAGATTTTATATTTGTGTTCGTTCATTAAGGAAATGAATGTGTTCACGAACACAAATAAAATCGGCAAAGCCTAGAGATTGAGACCGATGTATTCATCAATGTGTACAATGAAAGCCTGTAAATTAACTTTAAACGAACACGAACACTTAATCGAACAAATATTTATGTTCATGTTCGTTTACTTAAAAAATAAACATTTGTGTTCATTTATATTCATTTGTTTAAAATTTAAACGAACATAACTAAACAAAGATAAACAAACATAAATGAACATATATACACACATGTAAATGAACACAAACAAATATAAACGTACATAAATGAAAACACTTACAAGAACACAAATTAACAAATATAAAATTTTTAAGTAGATGACTCGTCCAAATAATATTTAATTATTTTCTATTAATACATAAACGAACATAAATAAACACACATAAACGAACATAAGCGAACGTTGGCGAACATAAATGAATGAACGGAACATGTGTTCATATTCATTCGTTTAACTAAACGAACACAAATTTTTTGTTCATGCTCATTCATTTATTAAATAAATGAACTTTCCGTTGAACGGCTTATGAATAATTTACTGAACGTTTGATTCGTTTACATGTGTAAGGGTGTTAGTGTAATAGTGTTTTTGTGGTTGGTTTGTTTTGTTTTTCCATGTTTTGATTTGTACTCCTTGGAGTTCTTGCTTGTTGCGTCTGTCATTTTTCTCGTTTTTATATATTGGCATTTCGAGTAAAAAAAAGTAATGTTTGTTGGAGACATCAAACTAGCCTTTATTAAGGAAAAAAAATTATGATATTGTTTTTATTTATGTTAGTTGACTAGTTGTGCATTTCTGGTGTCTTCCTAAATTCCTACTCGTTTTCTTTTTACTCTTTTGAACGGCAATCTACTTTATTTACACCGACAATAAACTTCCTTGTCCAGATTTATACGGTATTGTTTTCAGCTATAATAATAATAATAATAATAATTACCTTGTTAAAAGAAATAAATAGGTACAATAAAAGTATGCACTGCAATTTAATTATAAAGTTGACTTTTTTAAAGTTATGAAAGATGAATTATGAATTTTAGTTAGTTAAAAATGAAAGTGACAAGTTGTTTGGTATGTACGAATAAAGGGCTAAATAGACTATTATGATTTATGAGGAAATGTAAATAAAGAAAGTCTGGTTGTTTAAAAGATTAGAATCATCTTTACATCATGTTTTTTTTTTCAATTATATTCTCTCTTTCATCCTACGTCACCTCTACCACCACCCTCCCACCCACCAACTGCCTGACAACCAACCTCCTCCCCCCCGGCATCTACACAACCTCCGCCTACGGGACTATCATCACTCACTACTACTTTTATTTTATTTCTTTGTCTTTTCATGTCTACCAACCAACACAAATTAATATTTTATTTCTTTTATATATTGTAATCAAACATAAGAATGAAATAAAAATGATTTATTTTATTCTTTTGTCTATTCCATTAACTCATCCATTTCATTCTTTCATTTCTTATAATATCTTACTCCAAACATACCATAGAAGTAATGTTATGACTTTTGAAGACAAGAAACTAGCTTTCAGTAACATCTAAGTTTTTTTTCCTAGTATTATTTTTGTTTCTATCAACAGTATTTTAGTCGTTATAGTTGGTTTTGTGAAGCTATTTTCTTTGTAGTTTTAATTGTGAAGAACCATTTTGGTAAATGAATAAGTTGTAATTGTTCAATGAAATAATTGGATATTTAAAAAGATTAATCTGGTGCTTGGACAACGAGTTTAGATCGTCTACCTACATAGAGTGCATTGACGGCATGTAATATAATCGTTCCCTCAATTATATGTGCCTTTTTGTGGGATCATAATGAATCGGTGGAACATATATTTGCATCGTGTGGACTTGCCCAAGAGGTATAGCGGGCTATCTCCTTTTGGTGCGGGGTCCCAACGATATATGATTTCCAAGTCCTGGACCTCCTCAAGGTATATAGGTTATCTTTTTTATCGAAGAAGAAGCCTAAAATTTTTTATGCTATAATGTTGATCTCGATGTGGAGGTTATGGAAGGCCCGAAATAAGGTGGTCCATGACCGGTCGGTTATTCGGTAGGCTAATCTGGTAGAGGAGATCAAGGTGATGAGCTTTCTTTGGATACATGTATAAACTAAATTTTGTAACATGGAAGGATTGGGGAACTTTTAGTTATCAAACGGGTTAATGTAATTGGAAAGGGAGACAATCTTGTCTCTTAGAACATTCACATTGGAACCTCAACCTTTATGGGTCTTTAACAAAAAAATGTTTTAATAAGGAAATAGAGGGGCTTTAACATGGTAAGAGAGCTTTTATAAGAAAGAGAAAAAGATAATAATTTGTGAGTAAGATAGATATAGAGATAGAGAGTTCAATATAGAAGATTTTTAAATAATAAACAAAATTTAAAGAAAATTATAATTTTTAGTTAAATTATAGAGATAGAGGGAGGATCTCCAATACAAACACTCTTAGTTTTAAGTATCTTTAAGACATTCTTGTTTTTCAACATCTAAAGTTAATAAGAAAATAATTATCAAAACTAGTTAAACAAGAAAATAATTAATCCAAATAAATAATTAACAAGATAACCTAGTAACATAATAAACCCTATTCTTCTAAAAAAAATAAAATATTGAATATCACATGTCACCGTCACATGAAGTTTTAAGATAATTTTCCCGCTCTAGTCTATTCGTGAATTGATATATTGCTTAAAAAATATAATAATAATAATAATAATAATAAAACCTAATTTGTCCATCTATTACTAAACCCAAGCCCAAGTATGTCAATCTTTCTCTCCATCACTTTATGCAATCCAAACCCTAACACGGCTCGATCGTCTATGAATGGCCGTTCTCCTAACCATTAATTTGCTTTTGATCTTCAAGGTTATTGTTCTCAAATTCTTGTGTTCATCGATTTCATACCGATTTAATGGTTTCATATGAATTTATGTGTAGGTGTGTAATGTCTCGGCTCATTCGGCGTGCTTATGCTACTAACAAGGTATTTTACTTATATTCTTGTATTTTGATTTTGTGGTTCTTTTATAAATTTCATTATTCTTGAGTGCCATTGATGTTCATATGTTAGTAATTGGGTGGTGTTTATTAAACCATGTATCGAATTTACAATAGTTGTTCGTACTGGTTAATATATTCGTATTGTATCGAATTTACAATATTTAAACCCTTTATCTTCAAATGTTTAGGTATAATAGTTTTTGTTTGCAAATAATATATAGAAGCTGCAGGTTAGGTGTTTGATTTTTGTACTATAGAATAGCATTATGTTAGAATTGTGTCCTGATTATGGATTAGTATTTTGATTATACATAATTCACGTAATTAATGGTGTATATATGTTTGAAGAAGCAAATAGATTGTAGATGGAACAGATTGCATAGTAGAAAGATGATAGGAAATTCTAAAGTTGATGATTTAGTATTAAAACTTTAATATTTCTATATTATATAGAACTAGAAGAGGTGGTGTTTTATATTGTTCTTTCTTTAATCGGTTAAAACATTACATATTGATATATATATATATATATATATATATATATATATATATTTATTTATTTATTTATTTATTTTGTGGTCGGTGTTGGTATAGGGTGTTGTCAACTTCTCTCTGATACGTGGGCTTTCAAGGTGAAGCTTCTCTCTGATACTTGGGCTTTCAAGGTGAATCATTGAAGAAGAAAAATGCATATGTTTAAATGACTTTATGATATGATTTTATAGGTAGCATAAGGGTGCATATTAGAAGCTTTTGTAAGATGGCATTCACCGCTTGATTGGACATGAACATTTATTGACCGGATAGATAGGAGTGTGGAACGGGTATCTGCCCAAACTGGTTAGAACCAGAACCATTTAGATGAATTTTCAAACTCTGTAGTGGACCATCCATATTTAATTTTTAAGAAAATATTGCTAATTCGTTGATGTCACAATTTTAGGTCATTTTAGCGAGAACTATGGTAAACTGCAAAACCAATGCATGCTATTAGACAAGGATTCTTAGTGGATTGGAGAATATTTCACCGGATGTAGGATAACAATTTACTTCAAAACATTTTTTGAAATGAAATATATATGTTTGATGTTTATGTTTTTATCAATGTATATAATTTGGATATTGAAGAGGTAGGTCCCAGCAGAGCCCAGTTGGACCCGCAAGACTCACCTTGAACAGGGACGTCTGCGCAATGACCAACTGCTCCAGCAGGACACCATGCTCAAAGAACCTTACGCGCAGTACGCCAGCTGTACCCGCAGGGAAAGCCTCCCAATGGTGAAGTACCCCGCCTGTTCCCGCAGCTGCGGATACAAGCCATCAGGGAAGGGACCTCCCCCAGAGTACACACCTCTACACGCAGAGGACAAGAGAGAACAATGTCCGGATCGCCCGGCAGAACAAGAAGAGGAGGCTAGGTATCTGGCAGTCAAGGGTAAACTTTGACACCTCATCCAGCTCTCGCCCTCTTGTTGGCGGAAGAAATCACACACACCCTTCAAGCCAAAAGCACCGGTGGACGCCACTCACCAAAAGCGTCACGGAGATATTTGCCACTGAAAAGCTACCGTGGCCAAAAGCTCCAGTGATCCGGCACCGACCTAATGCGGATCAGAGCAAATCCTGTGATTTCCACGGGACAAAAGGTCATGGTACGGAAGAGTGTACATCCCTGAAAGATATTGTTGAAGCATTCGTCAAGGATGGAAGATTGGCACACCTGGTGGCATCAATCAAGAAGGGAGGACGGAACGACAACCGGTACCGGGGCAACGGACGAAAGCCCGTTGACATCAGCATCAACATGGTTCATGGCAACATTAGAGGAAGAAAAAGGCGAACGCCAGAACCATGCGCGTGGAAGGAAGCTGAGGTGCGCTTCCCGCGAGTGCCAGGAGGACCCAGCAAAGAAGGCCCTATCGTCATAAAAAGCCAGCTGGGGCACTACATCACTTCTCGCACTCTTGCTGACAACGGCGCCTCGTCAACGGTGATGTACAGGCAGTTCTTCGACAAGCTAGATGACGAAGACAAGGAGCGCCTGGAAACGATCTGCGCCTCGATGGAAGGGTTTGATGGCAGCACAAGCACCTCCCTGGGTATCCTATCTTTCCCCGTCACTCTTACAGATGGAAAACACTCCCGCACAGAAGATGTGGACTTTGTCGTAATGAGGAAGCCACACCACACGTACGACATTCTCTTCGGGAGAGACGGGATGGCAAGATTCAACGCTGTGGTATCCTCAGTCCACGGCATGATGGGATGGCCAACAGCTGAGGGTGTAGCGATGATCACCGGTATTCCCCAGGTATGCATCGCATCTGTCTCATCTAAACCCAAACCAAAGATGGCTAAACCAACCATCACCGAACCAGAAAGATGGGCCTTCAATGGCAAGTACCCTGACCAGGCCGTAACCATTGGCCCAACAATTGTTGATCCCACACGCACCTTACTTAAGCGCTTATTACAAAGGAACGCCGACATCTTCGCGTGGACACCAGCTGACATGACTGGTGTACCCCGGAGTAAGGCAGAGCATAAGCTCAAATGCGATCCGGCTGTCACACCGATCGTACAAAAGCGCAGAGTAATGGGGCCAGAACAAACTAACGCGTGTAGAACCCAAGTCAAGGAACTTCTTGACGCAGGCATCTTACGCGTTAGTAGATATCAAACTTGGGTGGCAAATCCCGTTATGGTACCGAAGAATGACAAACAATGGCGCATGTGCATAGATTTCAAAGATTTGAACAAAGCATGCCCCAAAGATTGTTATCCGTTACCTGAAATTGATCTTAAGGTGGATTCGTTGGCACCATTCCGCCTTAAATGCTTCCTGGAAGCGTATAAGGGGTACCATCAAATCCACATGGCCGTTGATGATCAGGACAAAACCGCTTTTCGGACGCCCGATGGCACATTTTGTTATCAAATGATGCCATTCGGACTTAAGAATGCCGGGTCCACATACCAACGCCTGATGGACAAAGAGTTCCATTCCCAAATAGGGAGGAACTTGGAAGTCTACATGGATGACTTGGTCATCAAAAGCCCTGACCCAGATGCGATGTTGAAAGACATCGAAGAAACTTTCAACACGCTCAGGAAGATAAACATGAAGCTCAACCCGAGCAAGTGTGCCTTTGGAATGGAAGAAGGGAAGTTCTTGGGGGTCATCGTCACTAAAGATGGCTTCAGAGCGAACCCTGAAAAGGTCGAAGCCATTATCAAAATGGAATCACCTACTACCATCAAACAGGCTCAGACACTGAATGGACGACTAGTGGCACTTAATCGCTTTTTGGCAAACCACGCGGATAAGTCGTTTCCCTTCGTGTCAACGTTGAGAAACTTTTGAAGAAAACGCACTTCCGCTGGACACCAGAAGCGGAAGCAGCTTTTCAGGAGATTCGGTCACGATTGATCGAACTCCCAACACTCACAGCACCAGAGGCGGGAGAGGAGTTAATCCTATACCTTTCCGCAACTGATAGAGCAACCGGGGCAGTCCTGCTAGTAGAGCGAAAAGGCATCCAGATGCCAATCTATTATGTCAGCCGTATCCTAACAGACGTAGAAACCCGGTACTCTACCCTCGAAAAATTAGTCTTAGCACTTATACACGCTTCACGCAGGTTAAGACGATATTTCCAGGGTCACCCAATCACCATTCTCTCCAACTTCAAACTTGCAAACGTTCTAGGCAAACCCGAGTTATCGGGACGCCTAGCCAAATGGGCAATTGAGTTGGGAGAGTACGCGATAAAGTATAAGCCAAGACCAGCCATAAAAGGCCAGGTTCTGGCCGACTTTATTACAGAAGTGCCTGCATCACGGGAAAAAGAGTGCCAGGAAGAGGCTCAACCCTCTCCAGCACAAGACATCAATGATGTCTGGCGACTCTACACTGACGGGGCAGCCAATAACGAGGGTTCAGGCGCAGGGCTAAAGCTAACCAACCCAGCGGGCCAAGAATACACTTACGCTATTCGACTGGATTTTCCAAGTACGAATAACGAAGCCGAGTATGAGGCATTCCTGGCTGGCCTGAGAATTGCGCGTAAGATGGGAGTGAAAAACTTGGAAGCCCACGTGGATTCCATGTTAGTAGCCAATCAAATCAACGGGACGTACACGGCCGTGAACGACACAATGGCCCTGTACCTCGCACAAGCAAAATCCCTTATGCGCGATTTCAATGACTGCAAAGTCATACACGTCAAGCGAAGTGAAAACAAATCTGCGGATGCGTTAAGCAAACTTGCTTCATTAGCCTTTACCCACCTAGGAAAGGATATCCGCATTGAACTCCTCGAGACACCTTCGGTCCCGCACAAGGAAATTTGTGTCATCCAAACCGGCACGGAAACGTGGATGACACCAATAATAAAATACCTTGCGACAGGTACACTACCGGAGTCCAAAACACAGGCAAGAAAACTACGCTGTAAAGCACTGAATTATCAACTCATCGATGACATCCTTTACAGACGTAACTTTCTTGGCCCACTCTTAAGATGCGTGGACAACCAAGATGCTGACTACCTCCTAAGGGAAGTACACGAAGGTATCTGTGGAGTACACGCAGGTCCCCGCGCTGTTGTTGCCAAGCTAAACAACGCGGGATACTTTTGGCCGGGGATGCATACGGATGCGCTGGCATACATCAGAAAATGCAGGTCTTGCCAGCTTTACGCACCCAACACGCACCGCCCGAAGAATGAACTTGTTCCAGTCACTTCTTCATGGCCATTTCAGAAGTGGGCCATCGATGTGACAGGCCCATTTCCTACAGCAGCAGGAAATGTTCAGTTCCTAGTGGTAGCCATCGACTACTTCACCAAGTGGATAGAAGCAAAACCTTTAGCCCAAACAACCGCGAAACATATCAAAAAATTTATTTGGGAATTTATTATTTGTCGTTTTGGACTTCCACAGAATTTGGTGAGCGATAACGGCACCAACTTTGCTGACAAGAAGCTACAACAGTGGCTGAAAGAACTTCAAATCACCCACACCTTTACCTCAGTGGCACACCCGCAAGGTAATGGTGAGGTGGAAAGAGCAAACAAGAGCATCGTCGAAGGCATCAAGAAAAGACTCTTGGAACACAGATCCGGCTGGGTGGACGAGCTTCCGCACGTCCTTTGGGCAAACAGAACGCTGAAGAAGGCCAGTACGGGAGAAACCCCGTTCAGCCTCACTTATGGCACTGAAGCCATGGTCCCGGTCGAAGTTGGTTTACCCTCACCAAGGGTCTTGATTCAGCCAGAAGACAATGATGCGGAAAGACGGTTGGACCTTATGCTAACCGAGGAACGCAGAGACTTAGCCGCAGTGCGTGAAGAGAACTACAAGCGACAAATGCAAAAGTACTACAACACGCGGGTAAAACTCTGCAACTTCAATATAGGAGACTACATACTGCGTAACAACGAGGCTTCGAACCAAGAACGCCCAGGAAAGCTGGCCCCGGTCTGGGAAGGGCCATACATTATCAAAGAAGTCCTGGGAAAGGGCGCATACCGGCTCGAAAGGCTCGATGGCACTCCCATCCCAAGAACGTGGAATGGAGCTCAATTACGCAAATGTTATATGTAGATCAATTCCAAAACTTGTAAAGAAAAGGCCTAGAGCCACTTCTAATGGAAATGATTCTCCTTTCATAATGTGATAACTTTACCTTTATACTTATGAACTTCCCACACTGGTGCCGGTATTCACCGCATAAATGGGGAAGAAGTAAGTCGTTACGTGTGGAAGGCGGCAAAACCCGCATAAACACAACGATAAAAATGAGGAAAACCTACACGCAGGTCAGATATGGGTAAAGTTTAGCCATCCTACTAAGTGCAAGTGACGGTCCTACCCGCACAATCACGAAAGAGGAAGCAAAACTTCACACCTATTATCTACCACGTTCAAAGGTTAACTTATCCTCAAAGATGAGGAAAACCTACACGCAGGTCAGATATGGGTAAAGTTTAGCCATCCTACTAAGTGCAAGTGACGGTCCTACCCGCACAATCACGAAAGATGAAGCAAAACTTCACACCTATTATCTACCACGTTCAAAGGTTAACTTATCCTCAAAGATGAGGAAAACCTACACGCAGGTCAGATGGTAAAGTTTAGCCATCCTACTACGTGCAAGTGACGGTCCTACCCGCACAATCACGGAAGAGGAAGCAAAACTTCACACCTATCTACCACGTTCAAAGGTTAACTTATTCTAAACACTTGGAAAATTGCTAATTTAAACTAAAGTATGTGTCATATAACGTTTATAAAGCAAGGAATCCAATGAAAGAAGCGGTCTTAGCCGCACAAAGATTTACATTTCATAAATATTCGTTACAAGAATGGCCGGGTAACTACCCGCCTACAAGAAAGTAAATCTATACAAACTAAATCTATCCTAGCAGCGGGAAGAGATCTTCAGGATCAGGCTTCAGGGCCACTTCCACTTGGACCAGCGCCGTCAGTAGAGCGTGGCTGTTCAAGGAAAGCCTTAAGGATAGCTAGCCCATCATCAGCAGCAGCAACTTCATTCACCTTCTCCACCACCGGATGCGGGAAGGCAGCATACTGATTCACTGCTTGGTCGTAAATAGCTTCAGTATCCACATTGTACAAAGGGAAGTTGGATGGCGGGACGCCTTTCTCAACGAACCCTAGACCAAGCAAAAAGCCGACCTTTTCCCCATCCTCGTGAGAAGCGTTGAGGGCTGCGCTCATAGCATCGTCGTAAGATGTCTCTGAGAAGACCCGATGCACAACCTACAAAGAAAAATACAAGTGTCAGAACCTTTTCTATTTATAAGGAAAAGCGTGAAGACATGAAGATAGACTTACCTGAGACAACGCTTCTCGAAGAAGCCATTCCTTGGCAACCAGAGCCTCTTGGAGGGCAGCTTGAGCTTCGTTACGGGCGCGTTCGGCTTCATTCTTGTTGAGGTTGGCAAGCAACACTTCTTTAGCCGCAGCCTCTTCGACGCCCTTTAGCTTACGCTCGGTATGGTCAAGCACCCCCCTCTGGTCCAAGATTTCTTGAAGCTTCTTAGCATCCTCCATCGCCAAGGCATCATGAGCCTGCTGGAGAGCCTCTAATTTGGCTTTAAGTTCTTCATTCTCCACACGCAGAGGCTCAGCAACAGCTTCAGCCTTGGTGGCCCTCTCGGTTGCGTTCCTCGCAGTTTCCTTAGCCAGCCGAAGCTGTTCATTAACAGCTTGGGCAGCCTTGGAACGGGCCTCGAGTCGTGCCTGAACTTCAACCTCAAGGGCCTTGAAGGCCTTCTCCTTTTCCGCAGCTATAGCGGAAAGCCTTTGGTTCTCCTCCCGGATGGCCCGCGCCTGAGCAACTTCTTTAAGGCGAGCTGCTTTTAACTTGTCGTTTTCACGACAAAGCAGCTCGACGCGCGGCTGCATCCGGGCCAGGAGAACCCGAAGCTCATTGGTTAGCCTACCCTCCTGGTAGCTAGCCATGGCTTCCCCCAACGCACCACTGGGAGCAGCGTGACGAGCCCATTCCACGCACTCCACAGGGGTGCGAAGGGTTGTTCCTCGGCGAATGTTCCATCGTGGAACATACACTTCATTGGAATCCGACACTGCAAAAAACACAAAGCAGTTAGGAAAAGATGATAAAATATATATGCATAAAATGGGCCAGAAGAACCCTACGCACCTGTAGGGTCAATAACAGGCCGATAGCCGCCGAACCCATCACCTGAACCCAAAGGAAATCCATCCAAGAGGTCAGGCAGATGGGAAGGTAGCAAAGATTGGCGGGAAGCCCCATGCGTACCTGATGGACCGGCCGTCGTTGCCGATGGCGGGGGCATGGTTGCAGCCGCCGTGGTCGCCACCGAGGTCGCTGCCGCAGAATCCGCAGCAATAGTAACCGCCGGCTCTGTGAAGGATGCTGTAAAAATCGCACTCACAGCCGGCGGTGACGTCATCTCGGCTGGAACAGTCGGCTCAAAGGAGTGAGCAACTGATCCAGCGGAAGCAGGCGCAGGCGCCTGGGTCGACGCCTCAGGTAGACTGATCAAGCCTACCGTCATTGGCGGAGAGGTACTACTAGGCGCTTCACCCTGGAACGCGCCAACATCCACGCCTGCATAAAGAAGAAAAGTGTTAAAACAGATTAAGCTATGAAGATAAAAGCTAAAGGAAAGTTATACTTACGGGTTTTCTTGAGCCTAAAGGTACGGAGAGGCGGGGACGGGCCCGATGGAGCCGGCCTCTTTGCGCCGGTCACCGTCGTCTTCTTTGGCTCTCCGGAGGTGACAGTCGCAACCTCCGGAGCTGTGGTCTTACCACCACCGGGATTCCCCGCCACCTCTTCGCTCTCGGTCTCCGAATCAGACCGAGGCGCTGGATCGGCAGTGGAGGCCTTCTCCTTCCCCTTCCCGCCGGCAGCCTTCTTCTTCCGCACCAACGGAGGACCATCTGCGGATTCCTCATCAGAACATACGATTAGAGGAATTCCAGCAGAGGTTTCAGCATTGAGGGGTCGATGGGCGAAGAGCGCCTTACCTGGCCGACGGGCGCTAAGGATCTCATGGCCTAGCGGATAGACCTCCACGAACCGATCCGCCGTTTGATCTAGGATGGGCAACTCGTTCTCATCTAGAGCGCGAGTACCCATCCGTGCGGGACCATCAGCCTCCCGCGGGTTCAGGAGCGACTACAAGTCGTTCCCCTCTGAAATAAACAAGAAAAGTTAGAAGAAATTCAAAATCAACAAAAGGGAAAAAGGCATACCGTAAGGAACAGAGTTCGAACCGTATTCGAGGACGATCGGAATCTTGCGCGCATCAGCCTCCTTCCACACCCGGCTCATCCCCAGCATCACCATCCCGGACTCCGCAAACCGGTAAACCGGAGAGTGGACCCGAGATATCTTCGCAAACCATTCCGCCTCCTGGTAGCTGGAGGCGTGAAGGCTGGGAAGTGCCTGCCCGTTCTTGAATTTCATGGCAATGGGGATGGCGCGGGCGGATATGAAGAAAAACTCCCTCTTCCACGCGCGAAGACTGCGCTCGGTCGCACAGATCTTTAAACCCTTAATCCGGGTTGTCAACGTGTACCACCCCTGGATGCACCTCCAAGTGTAGAAGGTCATCAAGCGGTCAACATAGGGCTCAACGCCCAGTATCCGGCACACCCACTCAAAATGGCGAATCTTGGCGATCGCCATGGGGTGCAACTCGGTCAAATGAACACCATGCCTCTCAAGGACACGGTAAACAAACTTTGTCAATGGGAACCTAAGATTCCCATAGACAAAGAATGCTGCATAAACCCCGATCTTGCCTCGGGGGGCATCGTACACGGTCTGATGGGGTTCAGGAAACTCAGGCTCGAGACTCGAGCATGAACTTCCTGACAACATACCGGTACAGATCGCCAGCCAGAGCACACTGGCACTCGCCAGCAGTACTCCTGTCGTCAGCTGTAGAATCGATATCACGAGACATCTTGTAAAAGAAGAACGATTTCGGGAGAATGCTTGCCTGAAAAGGATAAGTATTCGCCGGAAATCGCAAAGAAGATGAAGAAAAGAGTGAAAGTGTGGATTACAAATAACCCTCTCCCCCTTTATATACTAATCGCAATTAATGCGATGAAATTAATGCGGAAGAGAGAGAAAACGAAGGTGCAATGAAACCACGACACGTGGCAAAAAGCAAGCTGGCAACAGCTGTTGACAGGACGCATACCATTAATTTCGCGGCCACGCGCCCGAAAAATCGCGCCCACGCGCCTGAAAAAGCGTCTGGAATGACCATGTACTGTCACGTCACCATAACTTCCTGCACGTCCTGACACAGTCAGAAGAAACCGTCGCACGACGTTTCAGATGTTTGGACTGTTCCTATCTTTCCACCAACTCTTCGAATTTCAAAATTCAAAATTCAAAAAGATTCAAGTGAGCGGGAAAATACCCCTTACCTTGGCAACCAAGTAACCGTCAGACGGATGCGGGTACAGTGTTAAGGCAAAACCCTTCACATACCTAGCACCCGCAGGGAATTGAAGCCAAGAATAACTTGGCAACCAAGTAACCGTTAGACGGATGCGGGTACAGTGTCAAGGCAAAACCCTTCACATACCGAGCACCCACAGGGAATTGAAGCCAAGAATACCTTGGAAGTAAAGTAACCGTAAGACGAGTGCGGGTACAGTGTCAAGGCAAAACCCTTCACGTACTTAGCACTCTGTAGGGAATTCAAACCAAGAAGGATCTTCTGGGCCATGCTTGCGGAAACGTGAATAACATTCCCGCACGACGAGAACGGCGAGAACTATATTGTTTGAAACTCCAAGATGGAATTGGTGGTTTCAGCATAAATGATCACTATGTCGAAAACCACCAAAACCCCATGGAGAATCCACACAATTGGGACTCAACGCTCCTGACGCGCGAGGAGGTTACAAACCTACCCGCTTCACACCCAAAGATCAAGCAGAAAAGTCGGGAATTTCTGCATGACATCAGGAAAACCGCGGGATGAATCACCACGGAAAACCGAAAAACTATACCCTTTTCAAAACCCCTTGCTAAGTCCAAAAGTTCACCTCACTTTATTAAACATTCATTAGAAGAACATTGGACTGGGGGGACTTGAAGAGGTAGGTCCCAGCAGAGCCCAGTTGGACCCGCAAGACTCACCTTGAACAGAGACGTCTGCGCAATGACCAACTGCTCCAGCAGGACACCATGCTCAAAGAACCTTACGCGCAGTACGCCAGCTGTACCCGCAGGGAAAGCCTCCCAATGGTGAAGTACCCCGCCTGTTCCCGCAGCTGCGGATACAAGCCATCAGGGAAGGCTACCCGCACTAACAGCAAGGCTACACGCACAAGGCATTCGTTACTTCAGTAGTCACATGAAGGAATGAGCAAGGCGGGAACACTCCCGCCTAAATGAGCCAGTCCGTATGCTTCTGGAAGGTCTTTCGTACTATACCTACTAAGGTATGGGCGGAACAGACAGTTTGACCAGAGCAGCCCATGAACTAATCACAGGGTGACAGCTCACCGACAACAATACGAGGAGGAGCACCCTCTAGTACTGTTTCACTATTAGCCGCTGCCTACTCACCAACCCTTACGATGGGACGTGCGCAGCCTACAGTTGGTGGAACAGTGCGTAGCCGGCAGTAAAAGGAACAGTATACAGCCGACCTTATTACTGTTGGCCGTAACCTATCCACCAACCAGCATGGCCTGTGCGTACGTCCACTGTTGGTAGAACAGGAATACTATTCAGCCGGCTGTACCTGCTTGGAAACCTACCTTCGGCTATAAATACTCTAACATCTTGGAATGGTAAGGACATCATCTGATATCTCAATCTTATCTAGCAATCTCTTAATATACACTTATATTCAGAGCAATCTAGTCTGATTCTCACGCCGGAGGGTGGTCACAAGGAGGAAACCCCCCCTTCTCAGTGACGAGCTTACGGTGTCTGTTTTGCAGGTCCCCTGAAGAACAACCTTCTCTGCTAGACCTCATTCTCGTGGGAAACATTACTTAACCCCCAGATTATCTATAATCTGCCCGTGGGTTCACTTAGTGTTTCTTCAGATATATTTAGTGATTTGACAACAATATTAAGGCGACCCAAGATCTCATCCAAACTGATAAGTTGTGTTAATCGGGAGTTTAGGTAACAAATCATTCTTTTTATTCATTTATTGAATTGACTTTAAATACTATTTGTTCATGACATTTCTTAAACAGCTTTCGTGGGACTTGTGTTTGGTTAGAGTAAAATAAGTTTGATGTTCAATAAGTGTTTGAAACATTATACTGAAAGAAAGTGTAATAGAAATAAGAGAAATGCTCATTTACAACATTCATGTGTATATATATAATATATGTAATTTTAGTCGCAATAAGTATTTTTAAGATTCATGAATTATATCGTTTACATTATTTCAATAAGTTGGTTGTAACCTTTCATTTCTCAGTATTTAATGCTTGTAACATGTAATTCCATTAATAAAAGGACTGCAAGTGAAGTGTCAATTATTATTATTATTATTATTATTATTATTATTATTATCATTTGAACCTATATAATACATACGTTCTAAAACTAGTATAAAATATATTAACTGGCTTTTTAGTTTAATCTATATATATCTGTCTACATATAATCTTCTATACTATATAAAAAATTAAGAACATTTTCAATCCCACCATTCTTTTTCTTCTCACTCTCTTATTAAAAAAACTTTTTTTACATATAATGATTTATGTTTAAAGAAAACGTTAATAAAACACATTTATTTAAAAGTATCTCTTATTTAAAAAATAGAAATCTAATTATGTAACTTTTGTTAGCCAACAAATTAATAAATGAAAGTAAAATTACACTAACTTATAATTAACTTGTTTGAGTTCCCCGTGTTACAGGGTTTTATTTAAGTTTTTGTTTTTAATCGTTTTGCTATCTTATACGTTGTAATAATTTGTTTAATTTTAATGTTGTTTTGTTTTGATGTAATTCGTATATATTAGTTTATTATGTTCGTTATATTTTTTAACGTTTGGACTTTTCAATTGAGATACGTATGTTTTTTAGATTTTAACGAACGAACATAAACGAACACGAACATGTTGATTTTTAAACAAACAAATATGAACACAAATATTTGTTTTATAAAAGGGGGGGGGGGTGATGTGGTGACGATGGTGGTTGATTCATGAGAGGGGATATTAACGAAGTTAGCCGGTGATGGAGAGGATAGATCGACGCAGAGAAAATGTTAAAGAGAGAAATTAAATTAGGGTTTAATGATGAAATGGTTTCACGAATAAATGAGATGTTATAACCCGTTTAAGGGCTATCCGGGTTTGGTGATACCCATGACCCTTGAAAATGATTGTTTGTTGATTAAGGATTATTTCACAAGTAAATGAGATGTTGGTTTAAGGCGCTATCCAGGTTTGGTGAAACACATGACCGACAAAAACTATTGGTGAGACACGGACTCATTTTTATTTTATTAAAAATTGGGTCTTTTCCGGTTATTAACCGGTCAAAACTGTTTCTTAACCGGTCAAAACAGGTTACTAGCCGACTCGAAAAACTGGTCTAACCGGTTAATTCCCGAAAAAAAACCCGGTTAGCATATTAACCGGCTAATGATTAACCGGTTAACCGATTTGTGCCCCTTTAGCCCTCCATAGAAAACTTGTTTTCGATATATATAGATAGTTCAAATAAGAATTAGGAGTTTCATAGGAATGGTAAGAACCAATAAATTTTTGACATTTGGTATTACAAATTATGATGAAAGAAAAATTATAGGAAATTATGTCGGTTATGTTGATGAAAGATTAATTCTAAGAAACTATGTCGTTATTAGTATTTTAAATCCCAACCAATGATTAACATGATCCAATAGCTATGATTTATTCCTAGTCTTCCTAGAAAACTACTTATTTTTAGGATAAACGTCCTATATATATATATATATAGAGAGAGAGAGAGAGAAAATGGTTCAAATAAGAAGAAAGAGTTTCATAAGATTTTTGACGAGTGACATTACAACCTATGGTGAAAGAACACTTCTAAAAAACTATGTCGGTTTTTAGTAATTTTAAATATTAACCATTGATTAACATGATCCAATTGCTATGATGTATTCTTAGTCTTCATATGAAACTAGTTCTTTTTAGTATAACCCTCCCATATATATATATATATATATATATATATAGGGTAGAGATACTGTACACTAATGCCTTAACGTACGATAGGTACGCGAGACGCTTAAAGGCAAAAAATAAAGGCAAAAGTACCAAACGCTCAAAAAACGCTCAACCAAACCCTAAAACGCTTAGTCAAAAACCTAAAACGCTAAAAAACGGTTTTCGTGATAAAAGGTGAAAACTGATCGATTAACCATTTTAAAACTGTTTTTTTTTCGGTGAACCAATGATTAATTGAATATGTATTGACGATTCCGAGATATTTGGATGTGATTTCATGGATCGACTTCATGAAAAAATGGATTCGCGTACCTATTGTACGTTAAGGTATTATTGTATTAGATTTTTTCTATATCTAACTATCTATATAATTGTCTATCATAAAATCATAGGTGTCGCTCTTAGGTTGTTCCCCCCATTCTGTAGAGCCATCAGATTGCTTGATTTATAAATGGAGGTTTCTCATGCATTTGACCCGAATTTGTGGGTATGGGTCTCACCAAACTCGGATAGTCTTTAAATGGGTTATAACATTTCATTTAATTGAAAAACTATTTCATAAACAAACAATAATTTTCACGGGTCATGGGTCTCACCAAACCCGGATAACCCTTAAACGGATTATAACATCTCATTTATTTGTGAAATAACCCATTAATTATCAAAGAATAATTTTCACATGTTATGTGTCTTACCAAACTCTAATAGCCATCAAATGAATTATAAGATCTCATTTATTGATAAACACTTCCATTATCAAACCCTAATTTAATTTATTTGTTTTACATGTTCTTTGTTACTGGTCTATCATCTCCATCGTCGGTTAATTTCTAATACTACCCACCATCGTCAGCTAAATCAACGGCTCTTTTTTCATTAGACA
Organism: Bidens hawaiensis; assembly: GCF_021521415.1. Taxonomy (NCBI): domain Eukaryota; kingdom Viridiplantae; phylum Streptophyta; class Magnoliopsida; order Asterales; family Asteraceae; genus Bidens; species Bidens hawaiensis. The sequence goes on along the minus strand of NW_027497941.1, from coordinate 53,108 downwards.
AATATTTGTGTTCATGTTTGTACATTTAAAAAAATCAAAATGCTCGTGTTCGTTTATGTTTGTTCGTTAATAAACTAAAAAACCTAAACATCTCAATTGATAAAACCCAAGCGTTAAAAAAATACAAGGAAAATACAATAACAAACTAATATATATGTATTAAATTAAAACAAAACTACGTTAAAAAATAAAATAATCATCATAAAATAACAAAACGATTAAAAACAATACTTTAAAAAAACTCCCGTAGCACGGGAGGATCAAACTAGTATATCTCTATATATATTAAAAAAAATTATGATCACAATCAAAACCTTCATAATGATTTATGAAAATTACTTAAGAGTTATAATCAAATTCATGACATGGTTTAATGAGTCTAAACCAAAACAATTATCTGATTAGTAACAAAATTAATTTGTTAGCATTAGTCCCAAAGATTCAACGTACATATATCTACTAGATTCACCAAGTTTAGCAATATTCATTTTACATTTATTCATAATCATACAAGGTATTCTAGTACTCACGCACTTAATTAATGGTTGTTTCGGATGATCAAAAAATTTGATGAAAAACTTCTTCGTTTGAAACTAGTGAGTTACAGGCGGTCGACGTGGTGGTGAGCGTCGTGGCGGCAGCGAGCGTCGTGGTGGCGGCGGAGGTGAGCGTCGTGGCGGCGGGGGCGGTGAGCGTCGTGGCGGCGGGGGTGGTGTGCATTGTGGCGGCGGGGCGGTGTGCGACGTGGCGGCGGTGGGCGTCGTGGGGGAGGCAGCGGTTGGCGTCGTGGGGGCGGCGGCAGTTGACGCCGCGGTGGAGTTGGCGGCGGTTGGCGTCGTGGCAGCTTGGGCGGTGAGCGATGTGGAGGGAGGGGCGGCGTGCGCCGTGGCGGCTTGGGTGGTGAACAATGTGGCGGCGGGGGAGGTGAGCGTCGTGGCGGTGGGGGTGGTGAGCGAGGCGGCGCAGGCGGTGAGCAGGCTGGTGGGCGAGGTGAGCGTGGAGGTAGTGGGGGTGGGGGCGGGGGCGGTGGTGGAAGAGATGAGCCAGGTGATGGTGGCGGAGGAGATGTGCTTGGTGGTTTTGATGGTGGAGGAGATGTAGCTGGTGGTTCTAGTGGTGGAGGAGATTTGCCCGGTGGTTTTGGCGCAGGTGTAGGTTCTGATGGTGGAGATGTGCCCGGTGGTGGTGACGGAGGAGATGAGACTGGTGGTGGTGAAGTCGATGGTGAAGGAGATGTGCTCGGTGGATCTGGTGGCGGAGACGCGCTTGGTGGTTCTGGTGCAGGTGTTGGTGGTGTTGGTTCTGGTTGCGGAGGAGATATATCTGGTGGTGTAGGTGCTGGTGGTGTTGGTTCTGGTTGCGGAGGAGATGGTGTAGGTGCGGGTGGTGTTGGTTCTCGTTGCGGAGGAGATGTATCTGGTGGTGAAGGTGCTGGTGGTGTTGGTTCTGGTTGCGGAGGAGTTGTACCCGGTGGTTCTGGTGCGGGTGTTGGTTCTGGTGTTGGTGGTATTTGTTCTGGTGGTGTTGGTTCTGGTTGCGGAGGGGATGTACCTGGTGGTGGTTCTAGTGAAGGTGATGGTTCTAATGGCGGAGGAGATGTACCCGGTGGTTCTGGTGGAGGTGTTGGTTCTGTTTCTGGTGGCGCAGGAGATGTGCCTGGTGGTTCTGGGACAGGTGTTGGTTCTGGTACTGGTTCCAGTTCTGGCGGAGGAGATGTGCCCGGTGGTTCCAGTTGGACCCGCAAGACTCACCTCAAAGAGGGACGTCTGCGCAGTTGAACCCGCAAGACTCACCTTCAAGAGGGACGTCTGCGCAAAGGCTAAATTCGCAACTCACATTGAAGAGAGACGTCTGCGCAGAAACCAACTAGATCCGCAGGATCCACCATGCTCAGAGACGTGACGTCCTTACGCGCAGTACGCAAGCTGTTCCCGCAGGAAAAGCCTCCCAATGGTCGACGTACTCCGCCTGTTCCCGCAGCAACGGATACTAGCCATCAGGGAAGGCTACCCGCGCAGCAAGGCTACACGCACAAGGCACTTAACTCTTAAATAATTCAGTAATGTCACCTGAAGAAGGAGTGAGCAAGCCGGGAACACTCCCGCACAAAGCCGGGAAAACTCCCGCCCAAATGAGCCAGTCCGTACGATACTGGAGGATCTTTTGTACTGTACCTGACGAGGTATGGACAAAAGATCTGACCAAGGATACGACAGCTCACTGACAACAGTATGACGAGCAGCACGCTCTTGTACTGTATGTCACTATTAGCCGCTGCCTACTCACCAACCTGTCGGAGGACGTGCATAGCCTGCAGTTGGTGGAACAGGAATAGTACACAGCCGGCCTGGTCACTATCAGCCGCTGCCTACCCACCAACCACCAGCATGGCATGTGCGTAGCCCACAGTTGGCAGAACAGGAACACTATTCAGCCGGCTGTACCTGCTTGGAAACCTACATTCGGCTATAAATACTCCAACACCTTGGAATGGTATCATCTTATCTCATATCTTATCTGGATATATTACCTGATATCTGCTCTAGTCATTCTCTTAATATACACTTATATTCAAGAGCAATCTAGTCTGATTCTCACGCCGGAGGGTGGTCACAAGGAGGCACCTCCCCCCCCCCCCCTTCTCAGTGACGAGCTCACGGTGTCTGTTTTGCAGGTTATCAGAAGAACCATCTTCGCCGGATCTAACCCCTCGTGGGAAACATCTACTTAACCCCCAGATTATCCGTAATCTGCCCGGGGTCGATTAGTGTTTCTTCAAAGATGGTCATGATTTATATCAAGTAATTAAATATTTAACGTAAGTAAATAAGTAATATTAATCATGCTTTTATTTACATTAATCGTAAATTCGTAATACATCTTCTTTTTTTCTAATCTTATTGTTAGTTTAATTTCATCGTGTAGCTCGTTTTAACTATATGAGTAGATAAATTAAAAATAACGAAAAATGTCTCAGTAATAAAATGTCTTGTTCGTGCTAATGGTTGATATTATGAAAAAGGCAAATCCGATGCGGAAGTATTCAAGGTGGGAGATTTAGTTTGGATTCTGAACGTTATACGGAAGCCCAATTTGGTAAGTCAAGCGATGAGCCGATTGTTCTTTTCGTATTGTCTAGATGAATAATGATAACGCATACAAGGTGAATCTCTTACGTTTAATATTGCCGACAAGAGTGCTGTTGAACTAAATGGGGAAGCTTTCCTTATAGCCGTTGAGAACGTTGCCCGAGCATCAGGTATTCAGGTTTACATCGATTTGAATACTGAGGCGACTAACTCTAGATCTCGAGCCTGAGGGCGTCCTGGTGGAGTCGGGTTTAATTAAACCGGCGCTAATTTGGAGTAATAAGACAATATCTCTCCTATTCTAAAATTTACGTTGTTATCTTGGGTGGTTTTGAATTATTTATTTTTCCATTATGTTGGGATTTTTGGCTTTAGTACTAATTTTATTTTGATACAATGAATTGTTGAATTTTGGTTTGAAAATAAGTGTTGATATCTAACGGTAAAACTATGAAAAAATTTTAAAATCTTGATACTGCATAGAACCCAAATAATTAAGAAAATATATCTGTGAGGGATTTAGTTGTTAAACAATGCTTCAAATATATATCAAAATCTTGATATTTACGCTTTCAAATTATTAATTTGAGTGTTTTTACTTTAAAACATCGGTAACGATTCTGACATGTGTGTTACTTAAAAAGATTTGAATGATATTTAGTTATTGATGTTTTCAAATTGTTTTTCCATCAAATATGGATTAACACCTGTTCAAGCCTGTAACCCCCCAGCGGTGGTGTGACGACGATGTTAATAATATTCGTTGTTCCGGTGCGTTTGTCATGGTGGTGGTGGTTGTGAATTTGGATATGTTAGGGGTAGGGTTAGAATTTTTGTTAGGAGTGTAAAACACAATGAAATGAAAGAAAATACTATCTTAAAACACGATGAAGAAAAACCATTATATATACTCCTAGCACTACATATTTTGTGTTGCAAGTTCCACACATATAATCTTAGTCATCTATTATAAAATCTAATAGTTATGATTACTTCTAAGCTTTTTCTACAAAAAAAAAATCATACTTTCTACTTAATAATAATAATAATAATAATAATAATAATAATAATAATAAAAGCGACAGTCATATGCAAAGTGGATGGTATATAGACATCAGGTGTCTCATGATTTATTTTTCAAAATAGGGACGTAACTTGTATCCGCCTCTTCACCACATGAACAATTACAAACAAACGATACTTAACTCTATGTTTTTTAATTGTGTGGGTCTATTATATTTGGGGTATTTAGTTTTGTTTATTTTTTTTAAAAATAAGGGTTTTTCAGCTACTTACGTGTAGTTAATAGAATAGGCTAACGCCCGTTCATTGCATGGAACAATGGTGTTATGTTTGTATAAATAGTTGAACTAAACTTGAAATTTCCTTAAGTTGTGGATAATTGTGTAAACAGTAAATCGCAGAGACCATTCATATAATTAGTTGAAGTAAAACAAAAAAAACAAAACAAAACAAAACAGATTAGATATACGGCATAAAAATTGTATTCAAATCGTTCTTAAAGTTTCCGTCTATGACTTGTCGTTTTCTGTTAAATTTAAAACAATCGCTAAAAAGAATTACAGTATATTATATAAGACTTAAATATCCTAAAGTGTATGTTTCAATAATCACGGCGTTCTTGTCCGTGTCACACCAAGGGCTAGCAATCATTAATACGATGCAATATTACGTTGATTGTCTAATATTTATGAGTTTTCTAGAATTTATAGTTTTGAGTTCATTCTGTTTTTAAATGAAAAGCATAATTAATAGATAAGGACAATGCATGCATGGTTGGAAGATATATTTTCTTAACGACAATGAATAAATCCTGGCTCGGGTATAGGGCAATGTGGACGACCGGCTGGGCTCTTAATTTTTGGGGCACAATTTATATCTTTATAATTTTATGAAAAAGAAATATGTATATTTAATGTTTTACTCTAATTATACAATAACCAGGTTGGTTTAGTGGTATTCTGGGTTATTGGTGGCAAATAAACAACCTCATATACGCCTGCAATCACAGACAACGATTAGTAATCTAAGACCATCATCTTCTATTTCAGAGAAAATATGTCGCCCGAAGGTCTAATGTGAAAAACGAAATTTGGATTTTTTTTTCACTGGTCGCTCACACTTGACAAAATGGGTAACTTCCATATATCTAGAAAGAACAAGAACTACACAGCATAAGCATCAAAACATAACGTGAAAACGTTTAATTGGCTATAGGATTTCAAATTTATTAACGAGGAAACAAATTATATTATTAAAAACATATGCATGGAATCATAAGCGACTGATTACACATGCAACACTATTATACTTTTCGAAAACACTAAATATGTCAAGTACAGAGCGCTTTCCTTTTATTCATAATAATACTAATATAAGGCATTCTAGGTAAACATAATTAATTCATGTCTCGAATGATCAGGGGTGGGATCAAAGCTTTTTCGTTTCGAAACGTTCCCTAGTAAGTTGCAGGTGGACGCGGGGAGCGGGGAGGCGGTGGGAGGGTTGGTCGCGGGGGCGGTGAGCGGGGTGGTGGACGGGGCGGTGAGCGGGGTGGTGGCGGAGGGGGCGAGCGAGGTGGTGGACGGGGAGGTGAGCGGGGTGGTGGACGGGGCGAGCGGGGTGTTCGAGGGGGAGTTGAGACAGGTGGTGGTGGACGGGGTGGTGAGACCCGTGGGGGAGTTGGCGGTCTCACTGGTGGTGGGGGCGGTGGGCGGGGTGTTGGAGTGGGAGGTGAAACAGGAGGAGGTGGGGGCGGCGAGCGGGGTGTTGGTGGGGGAGGTGAGACCGGTGGTGGTGGTGGTGGAAGGGGCGGTGAGATTGGTGGTGGAGGGGGTGGCGGTGGCGGTGAGACAGGTGGGGTTGGGGGCGGAGGGCGTGGTGTTGGTGGGGGAGGTGATATTGGTGGTGGTGGGGGCGGTGAGACTGGAGGTTGTGGAGGAGGGGAGACGGGTGGTGGTGGTGGGGGAGGTGATACTGGAGGTGGTGGAGGAGGGGAGACGGGTGGTTGTGGTGGGGGCGAGACTGGTGGTGGTGGAGGAGGGGAGACGGGTGGTGGAGGTGGCGGTGAGACTGGAGGTGGTAGAGGAGGGGAGACAGGTGGTGGAGGAGGCGGTGAGACAGGTGGTGGGCGTGGTGTTGGTGGGGGAGGGGAGACGGGTGGTGGAGGCGGCGGTGAGACAGGTGGTGGGGGAGGGGAGACGGGTGGTGGAGGCGGTTGTGAGACGGGTGGTGGAGGGGGCGGGGAGACCGGTGGTGGTGGGGGAGGGGAGACGGATGGTGGAGGTGGTGGTGAGACAGGTGGGGGCGGTGACACCGTAGGTGGTGGAGGAGGGGAGACGGGTGGTGGAGGTGGCGATGAGACAGGTGGTGGTGGGGGCGGAGGGCGTGGTGTTGGTGGGGGCGGTGAGACTGGAGGTGTTGGAGGAGGGGAGACGGGTGGTGGAGGTGGCGGTGAGACAGGTGGTGGTGGGGGCGGTGAGACTGGAGGTGGTGGAGGAGGGGAGACGGGTGGTGGAGGTGGCGGTGAGACAGGTGTTGGTGGGGGCGGAGGGCGTGGTGTCGGTGGGGGAGGTGATACTGCTGGTGGTGGGGGCGGTGAGACAGGTGGTGGATGGTGGCGGTGAGACAGGTGGTGGTGGGGGCGGTGAGACTGAAGGTGGTGGAGGAGGTGAGACGGGTGGTGGAGGTGGCGGAGGGCGTGGTGTTGGTGGGGGAGGTGATACTGGTGGTGGTGGGGGTGGTGAGACTGGAGGTGGAGGGGGTGAGACAGGTGGTGGTGGGGGCGGGGAGACGGGTGGTGGAGGTGGCGGTGAGACGGGTGGTGGTGGGGGCGGTGAGACAGGAGGTGGTGGTGGAGGAGGGGAGACGGGTGGTGGAGGTGGCGGTGAGACAGGTGGTGGTGGGGGCGGTGGTGAGACAAGTGGTGGTGGGGGCGGAGGGCGTGGTGTGGGTGGGGGCGGGGAGACCGGTGGTGGGGGCGGGGAGACGGGTGGTGGAGGTGGCGGCGGGCGGGGTGTTGGTGGTGGAGGGGGCGAGACCGGTGGTTGAGGGGGGTGGCGGTGAGACTGGTGGTGGTGATGGCGGAGGGCGTGGTGTTGGTGGGGGAGGTGAGACTGGTGGTGGAGGTGGCGGTGAGAGTGGGGGAGGTGGTGGCGGTGATAGTTGGGAACAACGATAAACGCATACGCATCTAATTTGGCCTTCACGCAAGAGACAAAGACCGTTGATCGCTTTTTGCCCTTGACAATTTTGGTTACACGTCCTTAGGTTGCATCTTCCCGTATACGTGTTGCTTACCCTCGTACATAGTAGACCGGCCTCTATTTCTGCAATCCAATTTAAACTAAACAAGTTAGTTTATTATACATATATTAAAAATCAAAAGTTACCACTCTTACAAAAATCACTATTCATCATTCTCTTCACTTTTATCATTCTTTTCACTTTTAGGAATGTAATATATACATAAAAAATGACACTTTTCTTATTATAGTTAATTAATTTTATATATAAGAGTCGATCATATAAGCACCTGAGATAGTGAGAGAGAAAAGAAGCAGGAATATTGCAGCCCGAAGAAATGATGGTTTGGTCATTTTAACAAACAACTCGTGATGAGTTGTGTGATTGGAATGAAACTAGAAATCCGGGAAGTATTTATAGGACAAACTTCATTATTACACGAATTTAAAGCTTAGACAAATAATATATACCGAAGTCAACACGTGCATGTGGTTTTAATATTGATTTAAATAATTTTTTTATCATACGAAGATCATGTCTAAGCAAAATAAACAATCAGTGCATAAATAAACATAAAATAGTTATAAAAAAACACAAAAATATAGGTAGTATGTATCAAGCTTTCACATTATCTTTTCTCTCACCGTCATTATAATTTTAACTAAATATCACATTTTTTAATTTAACTCTAAATTTTATTTAACCTACAATTGTTTTTTCATCTTACTTTTAGTCGGCAGGTTTCAAAAGTTTTGAAGTAAAACATGGTTTGGTTTGCGGTTTATACCAAAAACCAGCCGTATAAAAGGGGACCAAACCGTATGATTGATGGGTGTATATTGTGTTAGTTATCACTAATATTTATTTGTGTATTTAGATGTTGTTGATTTAAAACTGTTAAAAGTGGCTTAAAAGCTTAAGATCTTTTTCATTTGTTCAACTTTGCATACTTTTGTATACGTAACCTATCTACTTTACTAACTAGAGAAATTATAAGATTACTTTTTATATAAGCTGCTTATGTTTATTATCACTATATATATTATGTAATGATAAAACTTGTCATAAAGGCCCATTAATCCTAAACTGTAAAACTAGATCGTTAGTAACGGTTCGGTTTGGTTTAGTTTTAAATTTCAATGGTTCGTTTTGCTTTACAGTAATAAAAAACCTTTTACTATGGTGTGGTCTCCGTTTGACCTAAAAATCGAACCGTAAACACCTCTAATATCAAGTTCTCTATCTCTATTTTTATCTCATTCACAAACAATTATAATATTATTTTTCCCTCTTTCTTATACTTTCAAAAAATTTTAAAGGTGATGATTAGTACAACTCTATACTCAAAGTATTATTATTTAATAAACTCTAAATTATACATATTAAATGAAGACAAAACCTGATGTAGATGTAAAATATAGAAAATATTTATATTTTGGAGATAGAGATTAGTACAGAAAAACTAAACTGATGTGAATACTTTAATTTTAAAAAATGCAGGCATTTACAACTTTTAGCACACTTCTTCTTTTATCTTTGATTCATCCAGGAGTTACTAAGATGCATCAAGATTTAAAAAGAGATTACTGGTGGCCCGGCATGAAGAACGATGTAGTAGATTATGTCAGTAAGTGCCTAACTTGCTTGCAAGTCAAGGCAGAGCACCAGAAACCTTATGGAAAGATGCAGCCTCTAGAGATACCATAATGGAAATGGGAACACATCACCATGGATTTCATAACTAAGCTACCCCGTACAGCTAAGCATCATGATACCATTTGGGTGATAATGGATCGTTTGACCAAAAGTGCTCACTTTCTGCCCATATGAGAGGCCATCTCGTCGGAAACGTTAGCAAATTTGTTCATAAAAGAGGTTGTGTCTAAGCATGGAGTACCATTATCGATCATGTCCGATAGAGATACTCGGTTTACTTCAAGATTTTGGAAGAAGTTCCATGAAGCTATGGGAACGAGATTGAACATCAGTACGGCGTATTATCCTCAAACCGATGGACAGTCTGAAAGGACGATCCAAACCCTTGAGGATATGCTACGTGCTTGCGTTCTAGATTTTGGAGGAAGCTGGGATGATCATCTGCATTTAGCAGAGTTCTCCTATAACAACAGCTACCATTCAAGTATTGTTATGCCACCGTTTGAGATGCTTTACGGTAGACGATGTAGAACCCCGGTATGTTGGGGAGATATTGGTCAGAAGGAGATGGGAAGTTTAGAAGTGGTTCAAGAAACATCTTCAAAGTTCGATCAGATTAAGGCAAGAATGAAAGCTGCTCAAGACAGACAAAAGTCTTATGCTGATAAGCGGCGACGACCGATTGAGTTTAACGTTGGTGACAATGTGATGCTTAAGGTCTCGCCTTGGAAAGGAATTATCCGTTTTAGAAAGAGGGGGAAGTTGAGTCCGAGGTACATTGGACCGTTTAAAATTATAGATCGTGTAGGTGAAGTAGCTTATAAGCTGGATTTGCCAGAAGAGTTAGAAGGAATTCATTCAACTTTCCATGTTTCTCATCTGAGAAAATGTCTAGCTGATGACACGTCTCACGTGCCATTAATGGACATTGAGGTTGATGAACAGTTGAATTACATCGAGCAACCGATTGAGATAGTTGACCGCAAGGAAAAACAACTCCGTCGCAAGGTTATACCTTTAGTGAAAGTGATATGGAAGCATCGCAAGGGTTCGGATGCTACTTGGGAAGCTGAGGATGAGATGCGCAAGTTTTACCAGAATTTGTTTATGTAATATTTAGGTTTCGGGGACGAAACCTCTTTAAGGAGGGAAGACCTGTAACATCCTACTTTTGATTATAATAATAAAATAAATGTCGTTTATTTTATATCGTGTCGTTTATCGGTTTAGATAATAAACTGTACATGGTTGGGCTTGGGCTTTAGAAGATAAAATAAAAGATGGAATGGGCCTTAGGTCCATGGGCTTAAGGGAGTATAAATACCCATTAAACCCTAATCCTTCCCATTTTATCCATCTCTACACCATAGCCTACACCTTGGAAAACACACACAAACACTATCGTTTAACCCGAACCAAGATCCGAAGGCGAAAACTCGAGCTTGTTGGTGCTAGATCGTTGTGAAGAACCAAAACAACATCAAAGACCAGCTCGTGTTCGTAGTTCACTCGTTTAAGGTACGTTTATAACTAGGAATAGTTCATTTAGGTCCGGATTCATTTAGATAATCACAAATCTGTTTTAGTGTGTTGAAAACGAATCTAACCAAACAAATATCACTGAAATTGGTTAGCATCTGATAGGTTAATTGTTAACCTAAGAACCCGTAACCTATTTGCCTAAATCGCACCCCTTAAACATTGATGTTTGGCCGATTCGATGGTTAGGGTTTGTTGGCGCTGGAATTCCGAGTTCATTGATACCCAAATCGGGATGTTTTGTTAAGATTTGAGGGTTTAATTGCAGATTTGGTTTAGGTTGACTGTGGGTGTTCTTGACGATTTTGACTTTGACCCCATGAGTCAAAGTCTGGATAAGATTGTGCAATTCGTGAAAATATGGTAGCGAATTGATTATCCCAGTTCGTTACGATCAGATAACGAATTAGTTCACGAATTCGCTATGACAAAACAACGAATCAGTTCACCCGTTCGTTATACCTAAATAACGAACCAGACAGTGAACCAGATAACGAACCAGGTGATTCGTTACTCGCTAATTAGTTAAGAATAAGGTAACGAATCAGGACTTGTTCAGATAACGAATTGGAGTGACGAATCAGATGTTGATCAGACGACGAATCAGTTAACGAACTAGATTGTGATGTAACGAATTGGCTAACGAATTAGGCTTAATTCGTTATGGCAAAGAGATAGCGAATTAAATAATAAATTAAAATCCTAATGGAAAATGTGTTAAGACAGTTAATGGAAATATAATTTTTCCAAGCTGACCTGGCAGCTCGACCCCAGCCAGGGGCTCTGCCCCTTGGACCCTGCTAGGGGCTGCCGCCCCTAAACCCCGCTGCCAGGGGCGCTGCCCCCGTACCCCCGTCCGTTGAGGGTTATAGTTAGACTAGAGACGCAATATGGGTAGTGATAGATAATTGATACGTGTAATTGTTATACAGTTAGTCGTGCACAGCTCAAGAAGGGATTACCATAAACGGTGAACGTAACCGCATTCAGGTGAGTTTCTAGCCCCATTTCCTTGTTATGTTTTCGGGGCTGTTTACATACTCAATGTGATAGTTAATACACTTACCTTAAATGGTAAGTGTATGCCATGTATTATTATTATTATGTTATGTATGTATATCTTAAATGTAAATTGAAAGCTTGTCGGTACGTTAACGATCTTCGGATATTGCACGTGTTGACAAGGGAGGTATGTTTATGATAGATGAATGTGTATGATAGATATATGTACAACATATGAATACGTATGAATGATTAAAGAAAGTATGTATGTTATGGGCATGTACAGACAATATGTACGAAGATGAAGAAAGAGGGATCAGACCCTAATAATATCTGAGATAGAAAAGAAATGAATCAGACCCTAATAATATCTGAGATAGAGAAGTTAAAAGGGATCAGACCCTAATAATATATGAGATAGACAAGAAATGGATCAGACCCAAATAATATCTAAGATAGACAAAGGGAAGAGGGATCAGACCTTAATAATATCTGAGATAGAAAAGGAAGGGATCGAACCCTAATATTATCCGAGATAGAAAAGGACAGTAATTTATATAGTATGAAAGTAATAAAATATGAACGTATGTAATGGAAGTAAATTAGTTTAGTGACGATTATGTGTCTTCGGATGCATAATCGAAGGTAAATGTATGTATGGTATAATGTGTGATTAACTAGAACTCACTCAGCGTAGCTGACTTTTAGTATGCACGCAGGTTAACAGATTGAGACAGCTGGTTTGAGATGGACACATGGCAGGTTTGAAGAGGCTGGCATCTGAAGATTTGTCGTGATGTTTTGATATTATCATTTATGTTATGTTTTAAAGACAAGTTAAGAATGTGTGTAATGAATGGATGAATATTATTATTATTCCGCGAAAGATTTAATTAACTCTGATATTTAGAACTGTGTTTATGAATAAATCCAACATCAAATGTAGGGCACCGGTAACGGGGCCTTACAGTACGTGATTAATAGGTTCAAACACCCGCTGCATCGCGCGGGCACCCGTCTAGTGTATATATATATATAAACTAGTTTTTATCCCCGTATTACGGGGATTGTTTTATATTTTTGTTTTAATTTTTATTTATTTTTTGACTTTATATTTTTTTATTGTATGAAAGTTAATAATATACTTATGGTTTGATGATAAATTGTTTCACAAATAAATGAGATGTTATAACCCGATTTAAAAGCTATATGGTTTTGATGAGACCCAAGACCCATTTATTTTTTTATTATAAAATTGTTTTTTTTAATTATAAATAATATTTATAAAAGTTAATAATATACTTATGGTTTGATGAGACCCACGACCCATTTATTTTTTTACTATAAAATTGGTTTTTTAATTTAAATAATATATATATATCTTTTTAAAATAAATAAGTTATTAATTTTTAGTATATCCTATTTTATAGGATTTTTACATCAATAATTTGGTTAGAATAATTTTTTATTTAATGAGATGTTATAACCCGTTTAAGGAATATCTGGGTTTGGTAAGACCCACATCCATGAATTCGGGTCAAATGCATGAGAAGCCTCCATTTAAAAATCAAGCAAATATGGAGACTCCAAAAAAAGGGGGAGCGACCATATCGCGACACGTAAGATTTTTATGTTTTCGTTTATATATATTATAGATTAGGGGAGGGTTATAGTAAAAAGAAGTAGTTTCCTAGGAAGACTAGGAATAAGTCATAGTCATTGGATCATGTTAATCAATTGTTGAGATTTAAAATTACTAAAAACCAACATAGTTTCCTATAATTACTCTTTCACCACTATAACCGACATAGTTTCTTAGAATTCTTCTTTCACCATAGGTTGAAATGCCACTTGTCAAAAATCTATTTGTTCTTATCATTCTTACGAAACTATTTCTTTTTATTTGAACTCTTTTCTATAGGATCAGGATAATGAGAGAACTTTTTTAAAATTGAGAACTATGAGAACTATTTTGAACCACAAAAAACCCAAAAATAAAAGAAAATCACAAAATAAAAAAAAACACAAAAATGAAAAAAAGTAAAAAAGCCAAAATTCTTAATTTAACATCCCGGTTTCATAAAAAAAACTCGGTTTAGCCAAATTATATACACATATGTATAATATATACATAGAAAAGGGTTCAAATAAAAAGAAGTTGTTTCCTAGGAATGGTAAGAACCAATAGAATTTTGACATTTAACATTAAAACCTATGGTGAAAAAATAATTATAGGAAACTATGTCGGTTATAATGGTGAAAGAGTAATTATAGGAAACTATAACGTTTTTTGGTAATTTTAAATCTCAACCATTGATTGATATGATCCAATGGCTATGATTTATTCTTAGTCTTCCTAGGAAATTACTTATTTTTAAGATAACCCTCCCCTATATACATATATGTACATTTACATGATTTTTTTACACACAAGTGTATAATTTAATATAAATGATAGTGTATATATATGTATATTACGTAACTAAAGATTAAATAAAATTATACATGTGTGTATAATATGACGTTTTTTTTTATTTATTTTTTTAATGAAACCGGAATGAAATATAAGAATATTGGTTTTTTTACTTTTTAAAAATTTTTGTTATTTTTTGTTTTATGATTTTTTTTAAATATTTTTTAAAGGTGTTTTAGTGGTCCAAAATGGTTCTCAAAGTTCTCAATTTGCAAAGGGTTCTCTTAGGATCCTTACCATATATATATATATATATATATATATATATATATATATATAAAAGAGTTCAAATGAAAATAAATAGTTTCCTAAGAATGATAAGAACCAATAGATTTTTGACAAGTGGCATTACAACATATGGTGAAAGAACAATTCTAAGAAACTATGTCGGTTATAGTAGTGAAAGAGTAATTCTAGGAAACTATGACGGTTTTTGGTAATTTTAAATCTCAACCATTGATTGACATGATCCAATGGCTATGATTTATTCCTAGTCTTCCTAGGAAACTACTTCTTTTTAGTATAACCCTTCTATATATATATATATATATATATATATATATATATATATATAGAAAAGGGTTCAAATAAAAAGAAGTTGTTTCCTAGGAATGATAAGAACCAGTAGAGTTTTGACATTTGGCAGGCATTACAACATATGGTGAAAGAACAATTCTAAGAAACTATGTCGGTTATAGTAGTGAAAGAGTAATTCTAGGAAACTATGACGGTTTTTGGTAATTTTAAATCTCAACCATTGATTGACATGATCCAATGGCTATGATTTATTCCTAGTCTTCCTAGGAAACTACTTCTTTTTAGTATAACCATTTTCTATATATATATATATATATATATATATAAGGGTTCAAATAAAAAGAAGTTGTTTCCTAGGAATGATAAGAACCAGTAGAGTTTTGACATTTGGCATTAAAACCTATGGTGAAAGAACATTTATAGGAAACTATGTCGGTTATAATGGTGAAAAGGTTATTGTAGGAAACTATGACAATTGTGGGTCGTTTTAAATCTCAACCATTAATTGATATGATCCAATGGCTAAAAATTATTCATATTCTTCTTAGAAAACTACTTGTTTTTAGGATAACCCTCCTCTCTCTCTCTCTCTCTCTCTCTATATATATATATATATGGGAGTGTTATTCTAAAAATAAGTAGTTTTCCAAGAAGACTAAGAATATATCTTAGTCATTAGATCATGTTAATCAATGGCTAAGATTTAAAATTACCAAAACCACCATAGTTTCCTAGAATTACTCTTTCACCACTATAACCGACATAATTTCCTAAAATTGTTCTTTCACCAAAATTTGTAATGCCATATGTCAAAATATTGTTGCTTCCTACCATTATTAGGAAACTCCTTATTTTTATTAGAAACCCTTTTCTATATATATATATATATATGTTGAGTATTAAACAATTCATGGAGAGATGTACAATTTTAGCACATACGATCTTAACTAATCGTTGCCATGCTCATTTGCATCGAAGCCAAAAAACATACATCGATCATATGACTTTAGTTGCAAGACACGGACAACTTCGCTACAAGTATTGGTAATTCCACACCACATCCCTTTAACGGGCAAGCTATTTAATATTCTCTCATCATCACTGTTGAGACATCATTTAAGAACTTTTAGATCGAAAAATAAACTTGACGTCCGAACTAAATGAAGGCTAGAACTTGAGATTGTTTGCTACGTACGAACCCGTCTTGCAAGGCCCCTAACAATATCTTGGGGTGTCATCTACGGCCAACCTATCCTTCCTGCTTACGATTATGAGAAATGCAAGCACTTACGAAGTCTTAATTAATTGTGATATGATTTCCTAAAGATATGTATGAGTAGCCACATCATCCTATCTTATTTTTTTAGCAGTACTGGAGTAGCCATACCTGACACCTTAAGCACATGCTAAACATATCAGATCTTCAAAATTTTGATACATCATACTATCTTTTTTTTACCGACAAATCAATACACTTTTTACTCTACTTCTAAACTACACTCTTTTTTACGACCATACAACTTGAACCCTCACCCTCGTAAAGACAAAGTCTTGTTTCACTTCTTGGTTCCGATTTGCCGAAGACCCTTAGTATAGAAATTTACACTATCTATCATTGAAAATAAATTACATTAAAATTTAGTTTGTAAAGATATACGTACATGTGCAGTAAAAACATCTAATACTATTGAATTATAAAGTTGACTTTTAAATTTTGAAGTTATGAAAGTTGAATCATAACTTCAAGTTAATAAGCATATAATGAAATACTATGCGTCTTTAAGGAAATAAAGCTCTACAAAGTAAGTAATTAATGTTTACAGCAAGGCCGTAGGGCCGTAAACGAACCAAACGAACACAAAAAATGCCTTATTCATGTTCATTTGTTAACGAAATAATGTGTTAACGAATGGTTCACGAACACTTACCGAACGAGATTTTATATTTGTGTTCGTTCATTAAGGAAATGAATGTGTTCACGAACACAAATAAAATCGGCAAAGCCTAGAGATTGAGACCGATGTATTCATCAATGTGTACAATGAAAGCCTGTAAATTAACTTTAAACGAACACGAACACTTAATCGAACAAATATTTATGTTCATGTTCGTTTACTTAAAAAATAAACATTTGTGTTCATTTATATTCATTTGTTTAAAATTTAAACGAACATAACTAAACAAAGATAAACAAACATAAATGAACATATATACACACATGTAAATGAACACAAACAAATATAAACGTACATAAATGAAAACACTTACAAGAACACAAATTAACAAATATAAAATTTTTAAGTAGATGACTCGTCCAAATAATATTTAATTATTTTCTATTAATACATAAACGAACATAAATAAACACACATAAACGAACATAAGCGAACGTTGGCGAACATAAATGAATGAACGGAACATGTGTTCATATTCATTCGTTTAACTAAACGAACACAAATTTTTTGTTCATGCTCATTCATTTATTAAATAAATGAACTTTCCGTTGAACGGCTCATGAATAATTTACTGAACGTTTGATTCGTTTACATGTGTAAGGGTGTTAGTGTAATAGTGTTTTTGTTGTTGGTTTGTTTTGTTTTTCCATGTTTTGATTTGTACTCCTTGGAGTTCTTGCTTGTTGCGTCTGTCATTTTTCTCGTTTTTATATATTGGCATTTCGAGTAAAAAAAAGTAATGTTTGTTGGAGACATCAAACTAGCCTTTATTAAGGAAAAAAAATTATGATATTGTTTTTATTTATGTTAGTTGACTAGTTGTGCATTTCTGGTGTCTTCCTAAATTCCTACTCGTTTTCTTTTTACTCTTTTGAACGGCAATCTACTTTATTTACACCGACAATAAACTTCCTTGTCCAGATTTATACGGTATTGTTTTCAGCTATAATAATAATAATAATAATAATAATAATAATAATAATAATTACCTTGTTAAAAGAAATAAATAGGTACAATAAAAGTATGCACTGCAATTTAATTATAAAGTTGACTTTTTTAAAGTTATGAAAGATGAATTATGAATTTTAGTTAGTTAAAAATGAAAGTGACAAGTTGTTTGGTATGTACGAATAAAGGGCTAAATAGACTATTATGATTTATGAGGAAATGTAAATAAAGAAAGTCTGGTTGTTTAAAAGATTAGAATCATCTTTACATCATGTTTTTTTTTCAATTATATTCTCTCTTTCATTCTACGTCACCTCTACCACCACCCTCCCACCCACCAACTGCCCGACAACCAACCCCCCCCCCCCCGGCATCTACACAACCTCCGCCTACGGGACTATCATCACTCACTACTACTTTTATTTTATTTCTTTGTCTTTTCATGTCTACCAACCAACACAAATTAATATTTTATTTCTTTTATATATTGTAATCAAACATAAGAATGAAATAAAAATGATTTATTTTTTTCTCTTGTCTATTCCATTAACTCATCCATTTCATTCTTTCATTTCTTATAATATCTTACTCCAAACATACCATAGAAGTAATGTTATGACTTTTGAAGACAAGAAACTAGCTTTCAGTAACATCTAAGTTTTTTTTCCTAGTATTATTTTTGTTTCTATCAACAGTATTTTAGTCGTTATAGTTGGTTTTGTGAAGCTATTTTCTTTGTAGTTTTAATTGTGAAGAACCATTTTGGTAAATGAATAAGTTGTAATTGTTCAATGAAATAATTGGATATTTAAAAAGATTAATCTGGTGCTTGGACAACGAGTTTAGATCGTCTACCTACATAGAGTGCATTGACGGCATGTAATATAATCGTTCCCTCAATTATATGTGCCTTTTTGTGGGATCATAATGAATCGGTGGAACATATATTTGCATCGTGTGGACTTGCCCAAGAGGTATAGCGGGCTATCTCCTTTTGGTGCGGGGTCCCAACGATATATGATTTCCAAGTCCTGGACCTCCTCAAGGTATATAGGTTATCTTTTTTATCGAAGAAGAAGCCTAAAATTTTTTATGCTATAATGTTGATCTCGATGTGGAGGTTATGGAAGGCCCGAAATAAGGTGGTCCATGACCGGTCGGTTATTCGGTAGGCTAATCTGGTAGAGGAGATCAAGGTGATGAGCTTTCTTTGGATACATGTATAAACTAAATTTTGTAACATGGAAGGATTGGGGAACTTTTAGTTATCAAACGGGTTAATGTAATTGGAAAGGGAGACAATCTTGTCTCTTAGAACATTCACATTGGAACCTCAACCTTTATGGGTCTTTAACAAAAAAATGTTTTAATAAGGAAATAGAGGGGCTTTAACATGGTAAGAGAGCTTTTATAAGAAAGAGAAAAAGATAATAATTTGTGAGTAAGATAGATATAGAGATAGAGAGTTCAATATAGAAGATTTTTAAATAATAAACAAAATTTAAAGAAAATTATAATTTTTAGTTAAATTATAGAGATAGAGGGAGGATCTCCAATACAAACACTCTTAGTTTTAAGTATCTTTAAGACATTCTTGTTTTTCAACATCTAAAGTTAATAAGAAAATAATTATCAAAACTAGTTAAACAAGAAAATAATTAATCCAAATAAATAATTAACAAGATAACCTAGTAACATAATAAACCCTATTCTTCTAAAAAAAATAAAATATTGAATATCACATGTCACCGTCACATGAAGTTTTAAGATAATTTTCCCGCTCTAGTCTATTCGTGAATTGATATATTGCTAATAATAATAATAATAATAATAATAATAATAAAACCTAATTTGTCCATCTATTACTAAACCCAAGCCCAAGTATGTCAATCTTTCTCTCCATCACTTTATGCAATCCAAACCCTAACACGGCTCGATCGTCTATGAATGGCCGTTCTCCTAACCATTAATTTGCTTTTGATCTTCAAGGTTATTGTTCTCAAATTCTTGTGTTCATCGATTTCATGCCGATTTAATGGTTTCATATGAATTTATGTGTAGGTGTGTAATGTCTCGGCTCATTCGGCGTGCTTATGCTACTAACAAGGTATTTTACTTATATTCTTGTATTTTGATTTTGTGGTTCTTTTATAAATTTCATTATTCTTGAGTGCCATTGATGTTCATATGTTAGTAATTGGGTGGTGTTTATTAAACCATGTATCGAATTTACAATAGTTGTTCGTACTGGTTAATATATTCGTATTGTATCGAATTTACAATATTTAAACCCTTTATCTTCAAATGTTTAGGTATAATAGTTTTTGTTTGCAAATAATATATAGAAGCTGCAGGTTAGGTGTTTGATTTTTGTACTATAGAATAGCATTATGTTAGAATTGTGTCCTGATTATGGATTAGTATTTTGATTATACATAATTCACGTAATTAATGGTGTATATATGTTTGAAGAAGCAAATAGATTGTAGATGGAACAGATTGCATAGTAGAAAGATGATAGGAAATTCTAAAGTTGATGATTTAGTATTAAAACTTTAATATTTCTATATTATATAGAACTAGAAGAGGTGGTGTTTACTATTGTTCTTTCTTTAATCGGTTAAAACATTACATATTGATATATATATATATATATATATATATATATATATATATATATATATATATATATATTTATTTATTTATTTTGTGGTCGGTGTTGGTATAGGGTGTTGTCAACTTCTCTCTGATACGTGGGCTTTCAAGGTGAAGCTTCTCTCTGATACGTGGGCTTTCAAGGTGAATCATTGAAGAAGAAAAATGCATATGTTTAAATGACTTTATGATATGATTTTATAGGTAGCATAAGGGTGCATATTAGAAGCTTTTGTAAGATGGCATTCACCGCTTGATTGGACATGAACATTTATTGACCGGATAGATAGGAGTGTGGAACGGGTATCTGCCCAAACTGGTTAGAACCAGAACCGTTTAGATGAATTTTCAAACTCTGTAGTGGACCATCCGTATTTAATTTTTAAGAAAATATTGCTAATTCGTTGATGTCACAATTTTAGGTCATTTTAGCGAGAACTATGGTAAACTGCAAAACCAATGCATGCTATTAGACAAGGATTCCTAGTGGATTGGAGAATATTTCACCGGATGTAGGCTAACAATTTACTTCAAAACATTTTTTGAAATGAAATATATATGTTTGATGTTTATGTTTTTATCAATGTATATAATTTGGATATTGAAGAGGTGGGTCCCAGCAGAGCCCAGTTGGACTCGCAAGACTCACCTTGAACAGGGACGTCTGCGCAATGACCAACTGCTCCAGCAGGACACCATGCTCAAAGAACCTTACGCGCAGTACGCCAGCTGCACCCGCAGGGAAAGCCTCCCAATGGTGAAGTACCCCGCCTGTTCCCGCAGCTGCGGATACAAGTCATCAGGGAAGGGACCTCCCCCAGAGTACACACCTCTACACGCAGAGGACAAGAGAGAACAATGTCCGGATCGCCCGGCATAACAAGAAGAGGAGGCTAGGTATCTGGCAGTCAAGGGTAAATTTTGACACCTCATCCAGCTCTCGCCCTCTTGTTGGCGGAAGAAATCACACACACCCTTCAAGCCAAAAGCACCGGTGGACGCCACTCACCAAAAGCGTCACGGAGATATTTGCCACTGAAAAGCTACCGTGGCCAAAAGCTCCAGTGATCCGGCACCGACCTAATGCGGATCAGAGCAAATCCTGTGACTTCCACGGGACAAAAGGTCATGGTACGGAAGAGTGTACATCCCTGAAAGATATTGTTGAAGCATTCGTCAAGGATGGAAGATTGGCACACCTGGTGGCATCAATCAAGAAGGGAGGACGGAACGACAACCGGTACCGGGGCAACGGACGAAAGCCCGTTGACATCAGCATCAACATGGTTCATGGCAACATTAGAGGAAGAAAAAGGCGAACGCCAGAACCATGCGCGTGGAAGGAAGCTGAGGTGCGCTTCCCGCGAGTGCCAGGAGGACCCAGCAAAGAAGGCCCTATCGTCATAAAAACCCAGCCGGGGCACTACATCACTTCTCGCACTCTTGCTGACAACGACGCCTCGTCAACGGTGATGTACAGGCAGTTCTTCGACAAGCTAGATGACGAAGACAAGGAGCGCCTGGAAACGATCTGCGCCTCGATGGAAGGGTTTGATGGCAGCAAAAGCACCTCCCTGGGTATCCTATCTTTCCCCGTCACTCTTACAGATGGAAAACACTCCCGCACAGAAGATGTGGACTTTGTCGTAATGAGGAAGCCACACCACACGTACGACATTCTCTTCAGGAGAGACGGGATGGCAAGATTCAACGCTGTGGTATCCTCAGTCCACGGCATGATGGGATGGCCAACAGCTGAGGGTGTAGCGATGATCACCGGCATTCCCCAGGTATGCATCGCATCTGTCTCATCTAAACCCAAACCAAAGATGGCTAAACCAACCATCACCGAACCAGAAAGATGGGCCTTCAATGGCAAGTACCCTGACCAGGCCGTAACCATTGGCCCAACAATTGTTGATCCCACACGCACCTTACTTAAGCGCTTATTACAAAGGAACGCCGACATCTTCGCGTGGACACCAGCTGACATGACTGGTGTACCCCGGAGTAAGGCAGAGCATAAGCTCAAATGCGATCCGGCTGTCACACCGATCGTACAAAAGCGCAGAGTAATGGGGCCAGAACAAACTAACGCGTGTAGAACCCAAGTCAAGGAACTTCTTGACGCAGGCATCTTACGCGTTAGTAGATATCAAACTTGGGTGGCAAATCCCGTTATGGTACCGAAGAATGACAAACAATGGCGCATGTGCATAGATTTCAAAGATTTGAACAAAGCATGCCCCAAAGATTGTTATCCGTTACCTGAAATTGATCTTAAGGTGGATTCGTTGGCACCATTCCGCCTTAAATGCTTCCTGGACGCGTATAAGGGGTACCATCAAATCCACATGGCCGTTGATGATCAGGACAAAACCGCTTTTCGGACGCCCGATGGCACATTTTGTTATCAAATGATGCCATTCGGACTTAAGAATGCCGGGTCCACATACCAACGCCTGATGGACAAAGAGTTCCATTCCCAAATAGGGAGGAACTTGGAAGTCTACATGGATGACTTGGTCATCAAAAGCCCTGACCCAGAAGCGATGTTGAAAGACATCGAAGAAACTTTCAACACGCTCAGGAAGATAAACATGAAGCTCAACCCGAGCAAGTGTGCCTTTGGAATGGAAGAAGGGAAGTTCTTGGGGGTCATCGTCACTAAAGATGGCTTCAGAGCGAACCCTGAAAAGGTCGAAGCCATTATCAAAATGGAATCACCTACTACCATCAAACAGGCTCAGACACTGAATGGACGACTAGTGGCACTTAATCGCTTTTTGGCAAACCACGCGGATAAGTCGTTTCCCTTCGTGTCAACGTTGAGAAACTGTTTGAAGAAAACGCACTTCCGCTGGACACCAGAAGCGGAAGCAGCTTTTCAGGAGATTCGTTCACGATTGATCGAACTCCCAACACTCACAGCACCAGAGGCGGGAGAGGAGTTAATCCTATACCTTTCCGCAACTGATAGAGCAACCGGGGCAGTCCTGCTAGTAGAGCGAAAAGGCATCCAGATGCCAATCTATTATGTCAGCCGTATCCTAACAGACGTAGAAACCCGGTACTCTACCCTCGAAAAATTAGTCTTAGCACTTATACACGCTTCACGCAGGTTAAGACGATATTTCCAGGGTCACCCAATCACCATTCTCTCCAACTTCAAACTTGCAAACGTTCTAGGCAAACCCGAGTTATCGGGACGCCTAGCCAAATGGGCAATTGAGTTGGGAGAGTACGCGATAAAGTATAAGCCAAGACCAGCCATAAAAGGCCAGGTTCTGGCCGACTTTATTACAGAAGTGCCTGCATCACGGGAAAAAGAGTGCCAGGAAGAGGCTCAACCCTCTCCAGCACAAGACATCAATGATGTCTGGCGACTCTACACTGACGGGGCAGCCAATAACGAGGGTTCAGGCGCAGGGCTAAAGCTAACCAACCCAGCGGGCCAAGAATACACTTACGCTATTCGACTGGATTTTCCAAGTACGAATAACGAAGCCGAGTATGAGGCATTCCTGGCTGGGCTGAGAATTGCGCGTAAGATGGGAGTGAAAAACTTGGAAGCCCACGTGGATTCCATGTTAGTAGCCAATCAAATCAACGGGACGTACACGGCCGTGAACGACACAATGGCCCTGTACCTCGCACAAGCAAAATCCCTTATGCGCGATTTCAATGACTGCAAAGTCATACACGTCAAGCGAAGTGAAAACAAATCTGCGGATGCGTTAAGCAAGCTTGCTTCATTAGCCTTTACCCACCTAGGAAAGGATATCCGCATTGAACTCCTCGAGACACCTTCGGTCCCGCACAAGGAAATTTGTGTCATCCAAACCGGCACGGAAACGTGGATGACACCAATAATAAAATACCTTGCGACAGGTACACTACCGGAGTCCAAAACACAGGCAAGAAAACTACGCTGTAAAGCACTGAATTATCAACTCATCGATGACATCCTTTACAGACGTAACTTTCTTGGCCCACTCTTAAGATGCGTGGACAACCAAGATGCTGACTACCTCCTAAGGGAAGTACACGAAGGTATCTGTGGAGTACACGCAGGTCCCCGCGCTGTTGTTGCCAAGCTAAACAACGCGGGATACTTTTGGCCGGGGATGCATACGGATGCGCTGGCATACATCAGAAAATGCAGGTCTTGCCAGCTTTACGCACCCAACACGCACCGCCCGAAGAATGAACTTGTTCCAGTCACTTCTTCATGGCCATTTCAGAAGTGGGCCATCGATGTGACAGGCCCATTTCCTACAGCAGCAGGAAATGTTCAGTTCCTAGTGGTAGCCATCGACTACTTCACCAAGTGGATAGAAGCAAAACCTTTAGCCCAAACAACCGCGAAACATATCAAAAAATTTATTTGGGAATTTATTATTTGTCGTTTTGGACTTCCACAGAATTTGGTGAGCGATAACGGCACCAACTTTGCTGACAAGAAGCTACAACAGTGGCTGAAAGAACTTCAAATCACCCACACCTTTACCTCAGTGGCACACCCGCAAGGTAATGGTGAGGTGGAAAGAGCAAACAAGAGCATCGTCGAAGGCATCAAGAAAAGACTCTTGGAACACAGATCCGGC
Organism: Bidens hawaiensis; assembly: GCF_021521415.1. Taxonomy (NCBI): domain Eukaryota; kingdom Viridiplantae; phylum Streptophyta; class Magnoliopsida; order Asterales; family Asteraceae; genus Bidens; species Bidens hawaiensis. The sequence continues at coordinate 28,381 of NW_027497941.1, read as the reverse complement.
TGGGTGGACGAGCTTCCGCACGTCCTTTGGGCAAACAGAACGCTGAAGAAGGCCAGTACGGGAGAAACCCCGTTCAGCCTCACTTATGGCACTGAAGCCATGGTCCCGGTCGAAGTTGGTTTACCCTCACCAAGGGTCTTGATTCAGCCAGAAGACAATGATGCGGAAAGACGGTTGGACCTTATGCTAACCGAGGAACGCAGAGACTTAGCCGCAGTGCGTGAAGAGAACTACAAGCGACAAATGCAAAAGTACTACAACACGCGGGTAAAACTCTGCAACTTCAATATAGGAGACTACATACTGCGTAACAACGAGGCTTCGAACCAAGAACGCCCAGGAAAGCTGGCCCCGGTCTGGGAAGGGCCATACATTATCAAAGAAGTCCTGGGAAAGGGCGCATACCGGCTCGAAAGGCTCGATGGCACTCCCATCCCAAGAACGTGGAATGGAGCTCAATTACGCAAATGTTATATGTAGATCAATTCCAAAACTTGTAAAGAAAAGGCCTAGAGCCACTTCTAATGGAAATGATTCTCCTTTCATAATGTGATAACTTTACCTTTATACTTATGAACTTCCCACACTGGTGCCGGTATTCACCGCATAAATGGGGAAGAAGTAAGTCGTTACGTGTGGAAGGCGGCAAAACCCGCATAAACACAACGATAAAAATGAGGAAAACCTAGACGCAGGTCAGATATGGGTAAAGTTTAGCCATCCTACTAAGTGCAAGTGACGGTCCTACCCGCACAATCACGAAAGAGGAAGCAAAACTTCACACCTATTATCTACCACGTTCAAAGGTTAACTTATCCTCAAAGATGAGGAAAACCTACACGCAGGTCAGATATGGGTAAAGTTTAGCCATCCTACTAAGTGCAAGTGACGGTCCTACCCGCACAATCACGAAAGATGAAGCAAAACTTCACACCTATTATCTACCACGTTCAAAGGTTAACTTATCCTCAAAGATGAGGAAAACCTACACGCAGGTCAGATGGTAAAGTTTAGCCATCCTACTACGTGCAAGTGACGGTCCTACCCGCACAATCACGGAAGAGGAAGCAAAACTTCACACCTATCTACCACGTTCAAAGGTTAACTTATTCTAAACACTTGGAAAATTGCTAATTTAAACTAAAGTATGTGTCATATAACGTTTATAAAGCAAGGAATCCAATGAAAGAAGCGGTCTTAGCCGCACAAAGATTTACATTTCATAAATATTCGTTACAAGAATGGCCGGGTAACTACCCGCCTACAAGAAAGTAAATCTATACAAACTAAATCTATCCTAGCAGCGGGAAGAGATCTTCAGGATCAGGCTTCAGGGCCACTTCCACTTGGACCAGCGCCGTCAGTAGAGCGTGGCTGTTCAAGGAAAGCCTTAAGGATAGCTAGCCCATCATCAGCAGCAGCAACTTCATTCACCTTCTCCACCACCGGATGCGGGAAGGCAGCATACTGATTCACTGCTTGGTCGTAAATAGCTTCAGTATCCACATTGTACAAAGGGAAGTTGGATGGCGGGACGCCTTTCTCAACGAACCCTAGACCAAGCAAAAAGCCGACCTTTTCCCCATCCTCGTGAGAAGCGTTGAGGGCTGCGCTCATAGCATCGTCGTAAGATGTCTCTGAGAAGACCCGATGCACAACCTACAAAGAAAAATACAAGTGTCAGAACATTTTCTATTTATAAGGAAAAGCGTGAAGACATGAAGATAGACTTACCTGAGACAACGCTTCTCGAAGAAGCCATTCCTTGGCAACCAGAGCCTCTTGGAGGGCAGCTTGAGCTTCGTTACGGGCGCGTTCGGCTTCATTCTTGTTGAGGTTGGCAAGCAACACTTCTTTAGCCGCAGCCTCTTCGACGCCCTTTAGCTTACGCTCGGTATGGTCAAGCACCCCCCTCTGGTCCAAGATTTCTTGAAGCTTCTTAGCATCCTCCATCGCCAAGGCATCATGAGCCTGCTGGAGAGCCTCTAATTTGGCTTTAAGTTCTTCATTCTCCACACGCAGAGGCTCAGCAACAGCTTCAGCCTTGGTGGCCCTCTCGGTTGCGTTCCTCGCAGTTTCCTTAGCCAGCCGAAGCTGTTCATTAACAGCTTGGGCAGCCTTGGAACGGGCCTCGAGTCGTGCCTGAACTTCAACCTCAAGGGCCTTGAAGGCCTTCTCCTTTTCCGCAGCTATAGCGGAAAGCCTTTGGTTCTCCTCCCGGATGGCCCGCGCCTGAGCAACTTCTTTAAGGCGAGCTGCTTTTAACTTGTCGTTTTCACGACAAAGCAGCTCGACGCGCGGCTGCATCCGGGCCAGGAGAACCCGAAGCTCATTGGTTAGCCTACCCTCCTGGTAGCTAGCCATGGCTTCCCCCAACGCACCACTGGGAGCAGCGTGACGAGCCCATTCCACGCACTCCACAGGGGTGCGAAGGGTTGTTCCTCGGCGAATGTTCCATCGTGGAACATACACTTCATTGGAATCCGACACTGCAAAAAACACAAAGCAGTTAGGAAAAGATGATAAAATATATATGCATAAAATGGGCCAGAAGAACCCTACGCACCTGTAGGGTCAATAACAGGCCGATAGCCGCCGAACCCATCACCTGAACCCAAAGGAAATCCATCCAAGAGGTCAGGCAGATGGGAAGGTAGCAAAGATTGGCGGGAAGCCCCATGCGTACCTGATGGACCGGCCGTCGTTGCCGATGGCGGGGGCATGGTTGCAGCCGCCGTGGTCGCCACCGAGGTCGCTGCCGCAGAATCCGCAGCAATAGTAACCGCCGGCTCTGTGAAGGATGCTGTAAAAATCGCACTCACAGCCGGCGGTGACGTCATCTCGGCTGGAACAGTCGGCTCAAAGGAGTGAGCAACTGATCCAGCGGAAGCAGGCGCAGGCGCCTGGGTCGACGCCTCAGGTAGACTGACCAAGCCTACCGTCATTGGCGGAGAGGTACTACTAGGCGCTTCACCCTGGAACGCGCCAACATCCACGCCTGCATAAAGAAGAAAAGTGTTAAAACAGATTAAGCTATGAAGATAAAAGCTAAAGGAAAGTTGTACTTACGGGTTTTCTTGAGCCTAAAGGTACGGAGAGGCGGGGACGGGCCCGATGGAGCCGGCCTCTTTGCGCCGGTCACCGTCGTCTTCTTTGGCTCTCCGGAGGTGACAGTCGCAACCTCCGGAGCTGTGGTCTTACCACCACCGGGATTCCCCGCCACCTCTTCGCTCTCGGTCTCCGAATCAGACCGAGGCGCTGGATCGGCAGCGGAGGCCTTCTCCTTCCCCTTCCCGCCGGCAGCCTTCTTCTTCCGCACCAACGGAGGACCATCTGCGGATTCCTCATCAGAACATACGATTAGAGGAATTCCAGCAGAGGTTTCAGCATTGAGGGGTCGAGGGGCGAAGAGCGCCTTACCTGGCCGACGGGCGCTAAGGATCTCATGGCCTAGCGGATAGACCTCCACGAACCGATCCGCCGTTTGATCTAGGATGGGCAACTCGTTCTCATCTAGAGCGCGAGTACCCATCCGTGCGGGACCATCAGCCTCCCGCGGGTTCAGGAGCGACTACAAGTCGTTCCCCTCTGAAATAAACAAGAAAAAGTTAGAAGAAATTCAAAATCAACAAAAGGGAAAAAGGCATACCGTAAGGAACAGAGTTCGAACCGTATTCGAGGACGATCGGAATCTTGCGCGCATCAGCCTCCTTCCACACCCGGCTCATCCCCAGCATCACCATCCCGGACTCCGCAAACCGGTAAACCGGAGAGTGGACCCGAGATATCTTCGCAAACCATTCCGCCTCCTGGTAGCTGGAGGCGTGAAGGCTGGGAAGTGCCTGCCCGTTCTTGAATTTCATGGCAATGGGGATGGCGCGGGCGGATATGAAGAAAAACTCCCTCTTCCACGCGCGAAGACTGCGCTCGGTCGCACAGATCTTTAAACCCTTAATCCGGGTTGTCAACGTGTACCACCCCTGGATGCACCTCCAAGTGTAGAAGGTCATCAAGCGGTCAACATAGGGCTCAACGCCCAGTATCCGGCACACCCACTCAAAATGGCGAATCTTGGCGATCGCCATGGGGTGCAACTCGGTCAAATGAACACCATGCCTCTCAAGGACACGGTAAACAAACTTTGTCAATGGGAACCTAAGATTCCCATAGACAAAGAATGCTGCATAAACCCCGATCTTGCCTCGGGGGGCATCGTACACGGTCTGATGGGGTTCAGGAAACTCAGGCTCGAGACTCGAGCATGAACTTCCTGACAACATACCGGTACAGATCGCCAGCCAGAGCACACTGGCACTCGCCAGCAGTACTCCTGTCGTCAGTGTAACACCCCGACCAAAGGCGGATTATACATCGGGGCGCCACATATTGTTTCATTACTCGTGACACTATTGGGTGTCAATATTTAATAAATACATTCATTCGCGCACGCGCAAAGTAGACACAAGATAACATAAAGCAACATAATTCAATATATTATAAGGCAAAATATTCGAACAACCATAACTTGTCATGATACATTTTAATCTAGGTCCAAAAGTAAAAACGTCCTACGTGTCCACAAGCTCCAAATGTAGCTACAGCAAACCTGAACATGTGTTAAAATAAAACGTCAAACACTTGCGTGTTGGTGAGAAATCAAGTTTAATACAATACATAGATAACAATAAATCTGCGCGCAACATGTGTATGTCTGGTTTTCAACAAGTGTGTAATCTGATCGGGACCAACTCTAAGATTCATAAGACTGCCAGTGCTCACAATTGAGCTCACAAACAAGACAAACTGTGTATGTGCAAACAAAAGAGAAAATCATAAACGATAGTTCTCCCATGTTCATCTAATGGTACCATGAGAACTGCGGAGTAGACCGACAAGACGGTTAATGATCCACACATACAAATAAACAGCCAAGTCTACGTCCTCAACACATGGGATACTGCGCGACTAAAGTTCATAAACAGTTTAAGACTCTAAGTTTGTATGAACACATGAACATCCCAAAACATTAAAAGCAAAAAGGGATTAGGTACGAGATTACTCACTTGATAAACGATGCGGTGCAAGATAAAGCAAGAACCAACTTTAAACAAGCACAAGTTAACCTATAAATAAGATTATTGTTTTAATGAATTGATTTAAGTCTTGATTATAAGTTAGCATAATTAATAAGTAAATTATTATGTATAATATATATATATTACCGGAAAAGCAGGGTAGAACAGGGAGGAAGACGGAGGCAGAGAGGAAGACGGCAGAGAGAGCAAGGGGCAAGAGAACAGGAGAGATTAAGTGTTTTGTGTGTGTAGTGTTATGAAAATATTATTATTATTTATAGGAAAACCCTAGGAGACATAATCCCTAGAAAAGGGGAAAGGATCTTTAACAGGATCAAGCAAAAGATATCAAAAAGCATAAGAAAACAAAAGCAAAAGATATGGAAAGATATGGCAGCTGCAGGGGGCAAGATAAAGCTGACAGGGAACAGTAAAAAAAGGCATGGGCGGTTCAGATAAAGGTACTGGTCAAGCATGGCAAAAGCAGATCTCAAAAGATAATGTCAGTCACTTTTTCTGTCAACCAATGGGGTTGGTGCGCATGCTGCGCCAAAAGTGGCTTTTCAGACATAAAGCAGATTAGGTCAACAGCTCAAAAGATAAGACATCACAAAGGCAAACGGCTGGGTTAAACAGAAGAAAAACTCAAAGGGTTTAGCGCGAGAAAGCTCGAGCGCGAAGGCAGACAGAGAAGGTCAAGAGAGCGCGAGCGCGAAGGCAGACAGAACCAACCTTAACGCGCCGCGGAAAGAACTACATTTCTAAGCGCGCCGCGGGAAGAATCACATTTCTTAGCGCGCCGCGGGGGGAACTAAAATTCCTAGCGCGCCGCGGGAAGAACTATAATTCTTCGCGCGTCGAGGGATGAACTACGATTCTTAGCGCGCTGCGAGAAGAACTACAATCCTTAGCGCGTCGCGGGAAGAACTACCGTTCTTAGCGCGCTGCGAGAAGAATTACAATTCTTAGCGCGCTGCGAGAAGAGTTCGTCTCGCGTATCGCTGGAACAGATGGTCTTCACGCAGGCTTCCTTGAAAGGAGTCTGGCGCGTGGAGCTGCGCAGACAACCTTAGGCGGGAAGGAACAAAGGACAAGCAAAGAGTTAGAAGAAAAAGAGGGAAACAAGGCGTAAGGGCGGGACGGCGACAAGAGGGAAAAGAAGGCGGAAAGAGAGAAGAATAGGGACGGGACGGCGGAAAGAAAGAGAGAGAAAGGCGGGAAGGAAATATATTATTATTATTAAAAGTAAAATATAAGTATAAAAAAATGTTAAATCATAAAAGAAAGAGATCGGATAAGGGAAACGGGTACCTGGGTTGGGTCGGATCGGGCAGATGTCACAGTCTCCCCTACTTTAAGAAATTTCGTCCCGAAATTTATCTCGAAGTAGGTTGCGCAGAGAACAGGTGCGGGTACTTGATCTTCATTTGATCTTCCCTTTCCCATGTAAACTCGGCTCCGCGCTTGGACTCCCAGCGAATTTTAACAATAGGGATACGACTGCGCTTGGTTTGCTTTACCTCGCGATCCATAATCTCAACAGGCTTCTCAACGAAATGCATAGTTTCATCAACTTGAACTTCATCAAGTGGAATGTGAAGGTTCTCGTCAGCTAAACACTTCTTGAGATTAGATACATGGAACGTTGGATGCACATTACTGAGCGCGGGCGGCAGGTCAAGTCTGTAGGCAACTTTTCCTACTCGCGCGAGAATCTTAAATGGTCCAACATATCGAGGAGCAAGCTTACCTTTCTTCCCAAAGCGGACAACACCTTTCCAAGGCGACACTTTGAGGAGAACAAGATCACCAACTTGAAATTCGAGAGGCTTTCGTCTGCGATCTGCGTAACTCTTCTGTCGGCTTCTGGCAGTCAGCAGATGATCACGGATCTTGGCGATTTTATCGGTTGTCTCTTGAACAAGTTCGGGTCCTGTGATTTGAGCTTCACCCACTTCGCTCCAACAAATCGGGGAGCGGCATTTACGACCGTAAAGTGCTTCAAATGGGGCCATACCGATACTGGAATGATAGCTGTTATTATAAGAGAACTCGATCAAAGGCAGGTGCGAATCCCAATTACCTCCAAAATCAAGAACACAAGATCGGAGCATATCCTCAAGAGTTTGAATAGTTCGCTCAGACTGACCGTCAGTCTGAGGATGATATGCCGTACTCATGTCCAAGCGAGTTCCTAGCGCAGATTGGAGAGATTTCCAAAAGCGAGATATAAAACGGCCATCGCGATCGGATATGATGCTCAAAGGAGTACCATGGCGGCAGACAATTTCCTTGACATAAAGCTGCGCGAGTTGCTCAACACGGTAGTTTTCACGAATGGGCAGAAAGTGAGCAGACTTAGTCAAACGATCCACTATTACCCAAATGCTATCATGTTTGCTTGTTGTCAAAGGTAACTTGGTAATAAAGTCCATCGCTATACTTTCCCATTTCCACGTAGGAATTTCTGGTTGTTCGAGCAAACCAGATGGGCGTTGGTGTTCAGCTTTTACCTTAGAACAAGTCAGGCATCTAGCTACGAACACAGCAATATCCTTCTTCATACCGGGCCACCAATAAGTAATGCGCAAATCTCTGTACATCTTATCAGCGCCAGGATGAATAGAATATCGAGATTTGTGCGCTTCACTCAGGATATCAGCGCGAAGATTCTCATCAAAGGGAATCCAGATGCGATTAAGATAACAAAGAATTTCACTCAGATTGGGCACAAAATGCGCTTCCGCGCCACACGCTAACTCGGCGCGAAGGTTACCGTTACTGATGGATGCGCGCTGCGCGTCATGAATACGCGATTCAAGGTTGCTTTGGATCGGCGCGAAGTGAAGCTGCGTGCGCGGCAAGATACAGTTAAGCTGGCAGGGTTTTCGGCTGAGCGCATCGGCTACCACATTAGCCTTACCAGGATGATACCGGATCTCACAATCGTAATCGCTGATGAGTTCGTTCCATCGGCGTTGCCTCATGTTAAGTTACTTCTGATCAAAGATATGCTGAAGGCTTTTATGGTCAGTGTAAAGGATACACTTAGTACCATAAAGGTAGTGTCTCCAGATCTTCAAGGCAAATACAACTGCACCAAGTTCGAGGTCGTGAGTTGTATAATTCTTTTCATGAACCTTAAGTTGCCTTGATGCGTAAGCGATAACCTTGCCTCGTTGCATAAGAACACAACCGATACCTTGGTTGGAGGCATCGCAGTACACGACAAAATCATCATTACCCTCAGGTAGCGCAAGAACAGGAGCTTCACACAACAATCGCTTGAGCGATAGAAAGGCTTCTTCTTGCTTCGAGCCCCAAATATACGGTTTACCTTTGTGCGTTAGAGCTGTTAAAGGCAAAGCGATCTTCGAGAAGTTCGAAATGAAACGCCGGTAATAACCAGCTAAGCCCAGAAAGGAACGGATCTCAGAAGGAGTGGTCGGCGTAATCCAGTTCTTGATTGCCTCAATTTTGGATGGGTCGACATGGATACCCATCTTGTTGACAACATGGCCAAGAAACTGTACTTCATCAGACCAGAATTCACACTTGGAAAGCTTAGCATAGAGCTGCTCGGTTCGAAGCTTTTGCAATACCAATCGGAGATGTTGCTCATGCTCGGCCTTGGTCTTAGAATACACCAGAACATCATCGATAAACACAATCACGAATTTATCCAAGAAAGGCCTACACACCCGATTCATTAGATCCATGAAAACGGCGGGTGCGTTGGTTAAACCGAAGGACATGACCAAGAATTCAAAATGGCCATAACGAGTTCGAAAAGCAGTCTTCGGAACATCTTCATCGCGGATGCGCAACTGGTGATAGCCAGAGCGGAGATCAATCTTGGAGAAACAAGAGGCACCTTGGAGTTGATCAAAGAGGTCGTCAATACGCGGTAAGGGATACCGGTTTTTAATGGTGAGTTTGTTCAACTCGCGGTAATCAATACACATGCGAAACGAACCATCTTTCTTTTTAACGAACAACACCGGAGCACCCCAGGGCGAAGAGCTAGGGCGAATGAATCCTTTAGCAGTCAACTCTTGAAGTTGGCTTGCCAATTCTTGCATCTCAGCGGGCGCAAGACGGTAAGGAGATTTAGCTACGGGGGAAGCACCAGGGACAAGATCAATACGGAACTCGACTTCACGAGCGGGAGGGATACCAGGAAGATCATCAGGAAAAACTTCAGGGAAATCACGCACAACAGGGATATCGCGAAGCTTCTTTTCTTCAGCAGGTTTAACCACATGGGCTAAGAATGCAATACACCTTTTCCGCATGAGCCTACGGGCTTCGGCGCAAGACATAAGTTTAAGACCGCGGGAGGGTTTTTCGCCGTAGATATGAAGATCACCATTTTCTCGAGGTATACGAATCATCTTCTTGGCGCAAATAACTTCGGCGCGATTCTTCGAAAGCCAGTCCATACCAATGATAACATCAAAGCTTCCAAGAGGCATGGGGATGAGGTCGATCAGAAAATCGTTTTCGTTAAGGTTAAGCGTGCAATCTTTAATCACAGAGTTAATTAAAACAGTTTCACCGTTAGCCAATTCAACTGAAAAATCTTCTTTTAAGTTATCGCGCGGTCGCGCAAGCTTCTGTTCGAGGGCGCGAGAGATAAAACTTCGATCGGCGCCAGTATCAAAAAGTATAGAAGCATAAAATCCGTTAAGTAAAAATGTACCATTAACTACGTCATTATTCGCTTGCGCTTGGTGCGCGGTTATGTTAAAAGCTCGTCCACGCGTCGCCTGGTTCGAAATCTGGTTCACCGGATTCGCTTGCGTAATCTGAACTTGTAGCCTCGGGCATGCGTTCCGGAAATGACTGGGATCACCGCAGTTGAAGCACGATCTGGGTCGTGGGTTTTGGTAGGTTGGTTGTGGGTTCTGCGGGTAGACTGGTGGTGTTGGCGCAATTGGATTGGCGAGAAGGACTCTACAGTTTTCTGCAAGGTGACCAGCGCGGCCACATCGGGTACAAAGTCGACATGGGACTTGAGGTGGGTGGTGGAGTCTACAGGTTGGGCAAAAGGGGTGGTTTCCTGTGTAAGGTTTCTTAGGTGGCGGGGCAGGGAGTGCTGAATTGGTCAAGGCATAGTTGTGGACTATAGGGGGAGTTGGGTAGGCTGACAGAGGGTTAGGCGCATAAACTGGAGGTTGGTATGCGGGTTGCTGGACTATGGGTGGGCTGGTAAGCGCGTAAGCTTGTCTGCGCCTACGTTTCTGGTTATGGTTTGAGGGTTCTGGTTTGGTTTCTGCGGGTTCATGGACAGTTTTGGTGGGTTTGGTCTTCTCAGATCCCCGCAGGAACAGGGTTCCTGCTCTGACATGGTTGTCGCTGAGCACAGCGGCCAATTCAATAGCGTCAGAGAGGGTAACTGGGTTTCTGGCCCATACAGAATCTTGAATTTCCATGGGGAGACCCCCAAGGAATTTCTCTATGGCTCGGCGGGAAGGGGTAACAAGGTGAGGGACAAGCAGGCTTAGTTCATGGAAGCGCGTCGCGTACTCGCGCGCTTCACCGCTGTATTGCTTCAAGTTCCAGAATTCTTCCTCCAGGCGCTTAACTTCGTTGGGAGGGCAGAATTCTCGCGTCAGAATTTCCTAGAATTCCTCCCATGTCATGCTAGAAGCAGCTTCTGCGCCACGCGCATGAGCTACTCCATTCCACCATGTAAGCGCTCTAGATTCCAGGACACTGGAAGCATACAGGGTTCGTCTGTCTGAGGGGCATTGGGTGTGGAGGAAAGTGTTTTCTATTTTCTCAAGCCACTGGAGCATCACGGTGGCTCCTTCAAGACCTGTGAACTTTGGAGGGTTACCCGCGTTAAAGGACTTAATGTTGTAACCAGAGGTGTTGGTATTGTTTTGGCTCAAAGCTTGGGCTATTGCGGCGGCCATTTCCTGGGAACGTTGCTGTCTACGCATGCGCGAGGCTTCTCTTCTCTGAAATCGGCGAGATAGCGGAGGCATTCTATAAAAATTTTAATTTTAGTTAATATCTTGGTTTTAGCACAAAGTATAACCTCGAAAAGCTTGGTTTCGCGGAGTCAGTTACTGTCAAAAGTTAAAGTAAAATAAATGACCCAAAATGCAGACTTAATAAAGGTAACAAATTCGAATCAAGAATCGACAATTCATGTATCACCATGACTTTCCGAATTCCCAATTTAAAATATACGGGCAAACGAGTATTGGAGATTGACGATTCATGTATCACCATGACTTTTCAATCTTCAATATAAAATATACAAGAAAATGAGTATTGGAAGTTGACAATTCATGTATCACCATGACTTTTCAAGTCTCCAACCTCAGAACATAATCGTAAATGGAAATTGAAAATCAACTATTCATGTATCACCATGACTTTTCGGATTTTCAAATCCAACAAACGAATATGTAAGTAAAATCAATAAAAATCGAAATTCAACAAAAATCGAAATATCGCGGAATAAAACATAAAATCATACACTGCGCAAGCGCGAGCATATTCATAAATAACGAGTAATTAACAATAAGCGTGCAAACATGAGATTTCTCTCATGCGCGAGAAGGGACTCTTAGGTATTCTAGGCCGTTACGTCTAACCACCTATCCTAAAGTCAACGAGCTCTGATACCAATCTGTAACACCCCGACCAAAGGCGGATTATACATCGGGGCGCCACATATTGTTTCATTACTCGTGACACTATTGGGTGTCAATATTTAATAAATACATTCATTCGCGCACGCGCAAAGTAGACACAAGATAACATAAAGCAACATAATTCAATATATTATAAGGCAAAATATTCGAACAACCATAACTTGTCATGATACATTTTAATCTAGGTCCAAAAGTAAAAACGTCCTACGTGTCCACAAGCTCCAAATGTAGCTACAGCAAACCTGAACATGTGTTAAAATAAAACGTCAAACACTTGCGTGTTTGTGAGAAATCAAGTTTAATACAATACATAGATAACAATAAATCTGCGCGCAACATGTGTATGTCTGGTTTTCAACAAGGGTGTAATCTGATCGGGACCAACTCTAAGATTCATAAGACTGCCAGTGCTCACAATTGAGCTCACAAACAAGACAAACTGTGTATGTGCAAACAAAAGAGAAAATCATAAACGATAGTTCTCCCGTGTTCATCTAATGGTACCATGAGAACTGCGGAATAGACCGACAAGACGGTTAATGATCCACACATACAAATAAACAGCCAAGTCTACGTCCTTAACACATGGGATACTGCGCGACTAAAGTTCATAAACAGTTTAAGACTCTAAGTTTGTATGAACACATGAACATCCCAAAACATTAAAAGCAAAAAGGGATTAGGTACGAGATTACTCACTTGATAAACGATGCGGTGCAAGATAAAGCAAGAACCAACTTTAAACAAGCACAAGTTAACCTATAAATAAGATTATTGTTTTAATGAATTGATTTAAGTCTTGATTATAAGTTAGCATAATTAATAAGTAAATTATTATGTATAATATATATATATTACCGGAAAAGCAGGGCAGAACAGGGAGGAAGACGGAGGCAGAGAGGAAGACGGCAGAGAGAGCAAGGGGCAAGAGAACAGGAGAGATTAAGTGTTTTGTGTGTGTAGTGTTATGAAAATATTATTATTATTTATAGGAAAACCCTAGGAGACATAATCCCTAGAAAAGGGGAAAGGATCTTTAACAGGATCAAGCAAAAGATATCAAAAAGCATAAGAAAACAAAAGCAAAAGATATGGAAAGATATGGCAGCTGCAGGGGGCAAGATAAAGCTGACAGGGAACAGTAAAAAAAGGCATGGGCGGTTCAGATAAAGGTACTGGTCAAGCATGGCAAAAGCAGATCTCAAAAGATAATGTCAGTCACTTTTTCTGTCAACCAATGGGGTTGGTGCGCATGCTGCGCCAAAAGTGGCTTTTCAGACATAAAGCAGATTAGGTCAACAGCTCAAAAGATAAGACATCACAAAGGCAAACGGCTGGGTTAAACAGAAGAAAAACTCAAAGGGTTTAGCGCGAGAAAGCTCGAGCGCGAAGGCAGACAGAGAAGGTCAAGAGAGCGCGAGCGCGAAGGCAGACAGAACCAACCTTAACGCGCCGCGGAAAGAACTACATTTCTAAGCGCGCCGCGGGAAGAATCACATTTCTTAGCGCGCCGCGGGGGGAACTAAAATTCCTAGCGCGCCGCGGGAAGAACTATAATTCTTCGCGCGTCGAGGGATGAACTACGATTCTTAGCGCGCTGCGAGAAGAACTACAATCCTTAGCGCGTCGCGGGAAGAACTACCGTTCTTAGCGCGCTGCGAGAAGAATTACAATTCTTAGCGCGCTGCGAGAAGAGTTCGTCTCGCGTATCGCTGGAACAGATGGTCTTCACGCAGGCTTCCTTGAAAGGAGTCTGGCGCGTGGAGCTGCGCAGACAACCTTAGGCGGGAAGGAACAAAGGACAAGCAAAGAGTTAGAAGAAAAAGAGGGAAACAAGGCGTAAGGGCGGGACGGCGACAAGAGGGAAAAGAAGGCGGAAAGAGAGAAGAATAGGGACGGGACGGCGGAAAGAAAGAGAGAGAAATGCGGGAAGGAAATATATTATTATTATTAAAAGTAAAATATAAGTATAAATAAATATTAAATCATAAAAGAAAGAGATCGGATAAGGGAAACGGGTACCTGGGTTGGGTCGGATCGGGCAGATGTCACAGTCAGCTGTAGAATCGATATCACGAGACATCTTGTAAAAGAAGAACGATTTCGGGAGAATGCTTGCCTGAAAAGGATAAGTATTCGCCGGAAATCGCAAAGAAGATGAAGAAAAGAGTGAAAGTGTGGATTACAAATAACCCTCTCCCCCTTTATATACTAATCGCAATTAATGCGATGAAATTAATGCGGAAGAGAGAGAAAACGAAGGTGCAATGAAACCACGACACGTGGCAAAAAGCAAGCTGGCAACAGCTGTTGACAGGACGCATACCATTAATTTCGCGGCCACGCGCCCGAAAAATCGCGCCCACGCGCCTGAAAAAGCGTCTGGAATGACCATGTACTGTCACGTCACCATAACTTTCTGCACGTCCTGACACAGTCAGAAGAAACCGTCGCACGACGTTTCAGATGTTTGGACTGTTCCTATCTTTCCACCAACTCTTCGAATTTCAAAATTCAAAATTCAAAAAGATTCAAGTGAGCGGGAAAATACCCCTTACCTTGGCAACCAAGTAACCGTCAGACGGATGCGGGTACAGTGTTAAGGCAAAACCCTTCACATACCTAGCACCCGCAGGGAATTGAAGCCAAGAACAACTTGGCAACCAAGTAACCGTCAGACGGATGCGGGTACAGTGTCAAGGCAAAACCCTTCACATACCGAGCACCCGCAGGGAATTGAAGCCAAGAATACCTTGGAAGTAAAGTAACCGTAAGACGAGTGCGGGTACAGTGTCAAGGCAAAACCCTTCACGTACTTAGCACTCTGTAGGGAATTCAAACCAAGAAGGATCTTCTGGGCCATGCTTGCGGAAACGTGAATAACATTCCCGCACGACGGGAACGTCGAGAACTATATTGTTTGAAACTCCAAGATGGAATTGGTGGTTTCAGCATAAATGATCACTATGTCGAAAACCACCAAAACCCCATGGAGAATCCACACAATTGGGACTCAACGCTCCTGACGCGCGAGGAGGTTACAAACCTACCCGCTTCACACCCAAAGATCAAGCAGAAAAGTCGGGAATTTCTGCGTGACATTAGGAAAACCGCGGGATGAATCACCACGGAAAACCGAAAAACTATACCCTTTTCAAAACCCATTGCTAAGTCCAAAAGTTCACCTCACTTTATTAAACATTCATGAGAAGAACATTGGACTGGGGGGACTTGAAGAGGTAGGTCCCAGCAGAGCCCAGTTGGACCCGCAAGACTCACCTTGAACAGGGACGTCTGCGCAATGACCAACTGCTCCAGCAGGACACCATGCTCAAAGAACCTTACGCGCAGTACGCCAGCTGTACCCGCAGGGAAAGCCTCCCAATGGTGAAGTACCCCGCCTGTTCCCGCAGCTGCGGATACAAGCCATCAGGGAAGGCTACCCGCACTAACAGCAAGGCTACACGCACAAGGCATTCGTTACTTCAGTAGTCACATGAAGGAATGAGCAAGGCGGGAACACTCCCGCCTAAATGAGCCAGTCCGTATGCTTCTGGAAGGTCTTTCGTACTATACCTACTAAGGTATCGGCGGAACAGACAGTTTGACCAGAGCAGCCCATGAACTAATCACAGGGTGATAGCTCACCGACAACAATACGAGGAGGAGCACCCTCTAGTACTGTTTCACTATTAGCCGCTGCCTACTCACCAACCCTTACGATGGGACGTGCGCAGCCTACAGTTGGTGGAACAGTGCGTAGCCGGCAGTAAAAGGAACAGTATACAGCCGACCTTATTACTGTTGGCCGTAACCTATCCACCAACCAGCATGGCCTGTGCGTACGTCCACTGTTGGTAGAACAGGAATACTATTCAGCCGGCTGTACCTGCTTGGAAACCTACCTTCGGCTATAAATACTCCAACATCTTGGAATGGTAAGGACATCATCTGATATCTCAATCTTATCTAGCAATCTCTTAATATACACTTATATTCAGAGCAATCTAGTCTGATTCTCACGCCGGAAGGTGGTCACAAGGAGGAAACCCCCCCTTCTCAGTGACGAGCTTACGGTGTCTGTTTTGCAGGTCCCCTGAAGAACAACCTTCTCTGCTAGACCTCATTCTCGTGGGAAACATTACTTAACCCCCAGATTATCTATAATCTGCCCGTGGGTTCACTTAGTGTTTCTTCAGATATATTTAGTGATTTGACAACAATATTAAGGCGACCCAAGATCTCATCCAAACTGATAAGTTGTGTTAATCGGGAGTTTAGGTAACAAATCATTCTTTTTATTCATTTATTGAATTGACTTTAAATACTATTTGTTCATGACATTTCTTAAACAGCTTTCGTGGGACTTGTGTTTGGTTAGAGTAAAATAAGTTTGATGTTCAATAAGTGTTTGAAACATTATACTGAAAGAAAGTGTAATAGAAATAAGAGAAATGCTCATTTACAACATTCATGTGTATATATATAATATATGTAATTTTAGTCGCAATAAGTATTTTTAAGATTCATGAATTATATCGTTTACATTATTTCAATAAGTTGGTTGTAACCTTTCATTTCTCAGTATTTAATGCTTGTAACATGTAATTCCATTAATAAAAGGAGTGCAAGTGAAGTGTCAATTATTATTATTATTATTATTATTATTATTATTATCATTTGAACCTAAATAATACATACGTTCTAAAACTAGTATAAAATATATTAACTGGCTTTTTAGTTTAATCTATATATATCTGTCTACATATAATCTTCTATACTATATAAAAAATTAAGAACATTTTCAATCCCACCATTCTTTTTCTTCTCACTCTCTTATTAAAAAAACTTTTTTTACATATAATGATTTATGTTTAAAGAAAACGTTAATAAAACACATTTATTTAAAAGTATCTCTTATTTAAAAAATAGAAATCTAATTATGTAACTTTTGTTAGCCAACAAATTAATAAATAAAAGTAAAATTACACTAACTTATAATTAACTTGTTTGAGTTCCCCGTGTTACAGGGTTTTATTTAAGTTTTTGTTTTTAATCGTTTTGCTATCTTATACGTTGTAATAATTTGTTTAATTTTAATGTTGTTTTGTTTTGATGTAATTCGTATATATTAGTTTATTATGTTCGTTATATTTTTTAACGTTTGGACTTTTCAATTGAGATACGTATGTTTTTTAGATTTTAACGAACGAACATAAACGAACACGAACATGTTGATTTTTAAACAAACAAATATGAACACAAATATTTGTTTTATAAAAGGGGGGGGGGTGATGTGGTGACGATGGTGGTTGATTCATGAGAGGGGATATTAACGAAGTTAGCCGGTGATGGAGAGGATAGATCGACGCAGAGAAAATGTTAAAGAGAGAAATTAAATTAGGGTTTAATGATGAAATGGTTTCACGAATAAATGAGATGTTATAACCCGTTTAAGGGCTATCCGGGTTTGGTGATACCCATGACCCTTGAAAATGATTGTTTGTTGATTAAGGATTATTTCACAAGTAAATGAGATGTTGGTTTAAGGCGCTATCCAGGTTTGGTGAAACACATGACCGACAAAAACTATTGGTGAGACACGGACTCATTTTTATTTTATTAAAAATTGGGTCTTTTCCGGTTATTAACCGGTCAAAACTGTTTCTTAACCGGTCAAAACAGGTTACTAGCCGACTCGAAAAACTGGTCTAACCGGTTAATTCCCGAAAAAAAACCCGGTTAGCATATTAACCGGCTAATGATTAACCGGTTAACCGATTTGTGCCCCTTTAGCCCTCCATAGAAAACTTGTTTTCGATATATATAGATAGTTCAAATAAGAATTAGGAGTTTCATAGGAATGGTAAGAACCAATAAATTTTTGACATTTGGTATTACAAATTATGATGAAAGAAAAATTATAGGAAATTATGTCGGTTATGTTGATGAAAGATTAATTCTAAGAAACTATGTCGTTATTAGTATTTTAAATCCCAACCAATGATTAACATGATCCAATAGCTATGATTTATTCCTAGTCTTCCTAGAAAACTACTTATTTTTAGGATAAACGTCCTATATATATATATATATAGAGAGAGAGAGAGAGAGAGAAAATGGTTCAAATAAGAAGAAAGAGTTTCATAAGATTTTTGACGAGTGACATTACAACCTATGGTGAAAGAACACTTCTAAAAAACTATGTCGGTTTTTAGTAATTTTAAATATTAACCATTGATAAACATGATCCAATTGCTATGATGTATTCTTAGTCTTCATATGAAACTACTTCTTTTTAGTATAACCCTCCCATATATATATATATATATATAGGGTAGAGATACTGTACACTAATGCCTTAACGTACGATAGGTACGCGAGACGCTTAAAGGCAAAAAATAAAGGCAAAAGTACCAAACGCTCAAAAAACGCTCAACCAAACCCTAAAACGCTTAGTCAAAAACCTAAAACGCTAAAAAACGGTTTTCGTGATAAAAGGTGAAAACTGATCGATTAACCATTTTAAAACTGTTTTTTTTTCGGTGAACCAATGATTAATTGAATATGTATTGACGATTCCGAGATGTTTGGATGTGATTTCATGGATCGACTTCGTGAAAAAATGGATTCGCGTACCTATTGTACGTTAAGGTATTATTGTATTAGATTTTTTCTATATCTAACCATCTATATAATTGTCTATCATAAAATCATATGTGTCGCTCTTAGGTTGTTCCCCCCATTCTGTAGAGCCATCAGATTGCTTGATTTATAAATTGAGGTTTCTCATGCATTTGACCCGAATTTGTGGGTATGGGTCTCACCAAACTCGGATAGTCTTTAAATGGGTTATAACATTTCATTTAATTGAAAAACTATTTCATAAACAAACAATAATTTTCACGGGTCATGGGTCTCACCAAACCCGGATAACCCTTAAACGGATTATAACATCTCATTTATTTGTGAAATAACCCATTAATTATCAAAGAATAATTTTCACATGTTATGTGTCTTACCAAACTCTAATAGCCATCAAGTGAATTATAAGATCTTATTTATTGATAAACACTTCCATTATCAAACCCTAATTTAATTTATTTGTTTTACATGTTCTTTGTTACTGGTCTATCATCTCCATCGTCGGTTAATTTCTAATACTACCCACCATCGTCAGCTAAATCAACGGCTCTTTTTTCATTAGACAAATATTTGTGTTCATGTTTGTACATTTAAAAAAATCAAAATGCTCGTGTTCGTTTATGTTTGTTCGTTAATAAACTAAAAAACCTAAACATCTCAATTGATAAAACCCAAGCGTTAAAAAAATACAAGGAAAATACAATAACAAACTAATATATATATATTAAATTAAAACAAAACTACGTTAAAAAATAAAATAATCATCATAAAATAACAAAACGATTAAAAACAATACTTTAAAAAAACTCCCGTAGCACGGGAGGATCAAACTAGTATATCTATATATATATTAAAAAAAATTATGATCACAATCAAAACCTTCATAATGATTTATGAAAATTACTTAAGAGTTATAATCAAATTCATGACATGGTTTAATGAGTCTAAACCAAAACAATTATCTGATTAGTAACAAAATTAATTTGTTAGCATTAGTCCCAAAGATTCAACGTACATATATCTACTAGATTCACCAAGTTTAGCAATATTCATTTTACATTTATTCATAATCATACAAGGTATTCTAGTACTCACGCACTTAATTAATGGTTGTTTCGGATGATCAAAAAATTTGATGAAAAACTTCTTCGTTTGAAACTAGTGAGTTACAGGCGGTCGACGTGGTGGTGAGCGTCGTGGCGGCAGCGAGCGTCGTGGTGGCGGCGGAGGTGAGCGTCGTGGCGGCGGGGGCGGTGAGCGTCGTGGCGGCGGGGGCGGTGTGCGTCGTGGCGGCGGGGGCGGTGTGCGACGTGGCGGCGGTGGGCGTCGTGGGGGAGGCAGCGGTTGGCGTCGTGGGGACGGCGGCAGTTGACGCCGCGGTGGAGTTGGCGGCGGTTGGCGTCGTGGCAGCTTGGGCGGTGAGCGATGTGGAGGGAGGGGCGGCGTGCGCCGTGGCGGCTTGGGTGGTGAACTATGTGGCGGCGGGGGAGGTGAGCGTCGTGGCGGTGGGGGTGGTGAGCGAGGCGGCGCAGGCGGTGAGCAGGCTGGTGGGCGAGGTGAGCGTGGAGGCAGTGGGGGTGGGGGCGGGGGCGGTGGTGGAAGAGATGAGCCAGGTGATGGTGGCGGAGGAGATGTGCTTGGTGGTTTTGATGGTGGAGGAGATGTTGCTGGTGGTTCTAGTGGTGGAGGAGATTTGCCCGGTGGTTTTGGCGCAGGTGCAGGTTCTGATGGTGGAGATGTGCCCGGTGGTGGTGACGGAGGAGATGAGACTGGTGGTGGTGAAGTCGATGGTGAAGGAGATGTGCTCGGTGGATCTGGTGGCGGAGACGCGCTTGGTGGTTCTAGTGCAGGTGTTGGTGGTGTTGGTTCTGGTTGCGGAGGAGATATATCTGGTGGTGTAGGTGCTGGTGGTGTTGGTTCTGGTTGCGGAGGAGATGGTGTAGGTGCGGGTGGTGTTGGTTCTCGTTGCGGAGGAGATGTATCTGGTGGTGAAGGTGCTGGTGGTGTTGGTTCTGGTTGCGGAGGAGTTGTACCCGGTGGTTCTGGTGCGGGTGTTGGTTCTGGTGTTGGTGGTGTTTGTTCTGGTGGTGTTGGTTCTGGTTGCGGAGGGGATGTACCTGGTGGTGGTTCTAGTGAAGGTGATGGTTCTAATGGCGGAGGAGATGTACCCGGTGGTTCTGGTGGAGGTGTTGGTTCTGTTTCTGGTGGCGCAGGAGATGTGCCTGGTGGTTCTGGGACAGGTTTTGGTTCTGGTACTGGTTCCAGTTCTGGCGGAGGAGATGTGCCCGGTGGTTCCAGTTGGACCCGCAAGACTCATCTCAAAGAGGGACGTCTGCGCAGTTGAACCCGCAAGACTCACCTTCAAGAGGGACGTCTGCGCAAAGGCTAAATTCGCAACTCACATTGAAGAGAGACGTCTGCGCAGAAACCAACTGGATCCGCAGGATCCACCATGCTCAGAGACGTGACGTCCTTACGCGCAGTACGCAAGCTGTTCCCGCAGGAAAAGCCTCCCAATGGTCGACGTACTCCGCCTGTTCCCGCAGCAACGGATACTAGCCATCAGGGAAGGCTACCCGCGCAGCAAGGCTACACGCACAAGGCACTTAACTCTTAAATAATTCAGTAATGTCACCTGAAGAAGGAGTGAGCAAGCCGGGAACACTCCCGCACAAAGCCGGGAAAACTCCCGCCCAAATGAGCCAGTCCGTACGATACTGGAGGATCTTTTGTACTGTACCTGACGAGGTATGGACAAAAGATCTGACCAAGGATACGACAGCTCACTGACAACAGTATGACGAGCAGCACGCTCTTGTACTGTATGTCACTATTAGCCGCTGCCTACTCACCAACCTGTCGGAGGACGTGCATAGCCTGCAGTTTGTGGAACAGGAATAGTACACAGCCGGCCTGGTCACTATCAGCCGCTGCCTACCCACCAACCACCAGCATGGCATGTGCGTAGCCCACAGTTGGCAGAACAGGAACACTATTCAGCCGGCTGTACCTGCTTGGAAACCTACCTTCGGCTATAAATACTCCAACACCTTGGAATGGTATCATCTTATCTCATATCTTATCTGGATATATTACCTGATATCTGCTCTAGTCATTCTCTTAATATACACTTATATTCAAGAGCAATCTAGTCTGATTCTCACGCCGGAGGGTGGTCACAAGGAGGCACCTCCCCCCCCACTTCTCAGTGACGAGCTCACGGTGTCTGTTTTGCAGGTTATCAGAAGAACCATCTTCGCCGGATCTAACCCCTCGTGGGAAACATCTACTTAACCCCCAGATTATCCGTAATCTGCCCGGGGTCGATTAGTGTTTCTTCAAAGATGGTCATGATTTATATCAAGTAATTAAATATTTAACGTAAGTAAATAAGTAATATTAATCATGCTTTTATTTACATTAATCGTAAATTCGTAATACATCTTCTTTTTTTCTAATCTTATTGTTAGTTTAATTTCATCGTGTAGCTCGTTTTAACTATATGAGTAGATAAATTAAAAATAACGAAAAATGTCTCAGTAATAAAATGTCTTGTTCGTGCTAATGGTTGATATTATGAAAAAGGCAAATCCGATGCGGAAGTATTCAAGGTGGGAGATTTAGTTTGGATTCTGAACGTTATACGGAAGCCCAATTTGGTAAGTCAAGCGATGAGCCGATTGTTCTTTTCGTATTGTCTAGATGAATAATGATAACGCATACAAGGTGAATCTCTTACGTTTAATATTGCCGACAAGAGTGCTGTTGAACTAAATGGGGAAGCTTTCCTTATAGCCGTTGAGAACGTTGCCCGAGCATCAGGTATTCAGGTTTACATCGATTTGAATACTTAGGCGACTAACTCTAGATCTCGAGCCTGAGGGCGTCCTGGTGGAGTCGGGTTTAATTAAACCGGCGCTAATTTGGAGTAATAAGACAATATCTCTCCTATTCTAAAATTTACGTTGTTATCTTGGGTGGTTTTGAATTATTTATTTTTCCATTATGTTGGGATTTTTGGCTTTAGTACTAATTTTATTTTGATACAATGAATTGTTGAATTTTGGTTTGAAAATAAGTGTTGATATCTAACGGTAAAACTATGAAAAAATTTTAAAATCTTGATACTGCATAGAACCCAAATAATTAAGAAAATATATCTGTGAGGGATTTAGTTGTTAAACAATGCTTCAAATATATATCAAAATCTTGATATTTACGCTTTCAAATTATTAATTTGAGTGTTTTTACTTTAAAACATCGGTAACGATTCTGACATGTGTGTTACTTAAAAAGATTTGAATGATATTTAGTTATTGATGTTTTCAAATTGTTTTTCCATCAAATATGGATTAACACCTGTTCAAGCCTGTAACCCCCCAGCGGTGGTGTGACGACGATGTTAATAGTATTCGTTGTTCCGGTGCGTTTATCATGGTGGTGGTGGTTGTGAATTTGGATATGTTAGGGGTAGGGTTAGAATTTTTGTTAGGAGTGTAAAACACAATGAAATGAAAGAAAATACTATCTTAAAACACGATGAAGAAAAACCATTATATATACTCCTAGCACTACATATTTTGTGTTGTAAGTTCCACACATATAATCTTAGTCATCTATTATAAAATCTAATAGTTATGATTACTTCTAAGCTTTTTCTACAAAAAAAAAATCATACTTTCTACTTAATAATAATAATAATAATAATAATAATAATAAAAGCGACAGTCATATGCAAAGTGGATGGTATATAGACATCAGGTGTCTCATGATTTATTTTTCAAAATAGGGACGTAACTTGTATCCGCCTCTTCACCACATGAACAATTACAAACAAACGATACTTAACTCTATGTTTTTTAATTGTGTGGGTCTATTATATTTGGGGTATTTAGTTTTGTTTATTTTTTTTAAAAATAAGGGTTTTTCAGCTACTTACGTGTAGTTAATAGAATAGGCTAACGCCCGTTCATTGCATGGAACAATGGTGTTATGTTTGTATAAATAGTTGAACTAAACTTGAAATTTCCTTAAGTTGTGGATAATTGTGTAAACAGTAAATCGCAGAGACCATTCATATAATTAGTTGAAGTAAAACAAAAAAAAACAAAACAAAACAAAACAGATTAGATATACGGCATAAAAATTGTATTCAAATCGTTCTTAAAGTTTCCGTCTATGACTTGTCGTCTGTTAAATTTAAAAATCGCTAAAAAGAATTACAGTATATTATATAAGACTTAAATATCCTAAAGTGTATGTTTCAATAATCACGGCGTTCTTGTCCGTGTCACACCAAGGGCTAGCAATCATTAATACGATGCAATATTACGTTGATTGTCTAATATTTATGAGTTTTCTAGAATTTATAGTTTTGAGTTCATTCTGTTTTTAAATGAAAAGCATAATTAATAGATAAGGACAATGCATGCATGGTTGGAAGATATATTTTCTTAACGACAATGAATAAATCCTGGCTCGGGTATAGGGCAATGTGGACGACCGGCTGGGCACTTAATTTTTGGGGCATAATTTATATCTTTATAATTTTATGAAAAAGAAATATGTATATTTAATGTTTTACTCTAATTATACAATAACCAGGTTGGTTTAGTGGTATTCTGGGTTATTGGTGGCAAATAAACAACCTCATATACGCCTGCAATCACAGACAACGATTAGTAATCTAAGACCATCATCTTCTATTTCAGAGAAAATATGTCGCCCAAAGGTCTAATGTGAAAAACGAAATTTGGATTTTTTTTTTCACTGGTCGCTCACACTTGACAAAATGGGTAACTTCCATATATCTAGAAAGAACAAGAACTACACAGCATAAGCATCAAAACATAACGTGAAAACGTTTAATTGGCTATAGGATTTCAAATTTATTAACGAGGAAACAAATTATATTATTAAAAACATATGCATGGAATCATAAGCGACTGATTACACATGCAACACTATTATACTTTTCGAAAACACTAAATATGTCAAGTACAGAGCGCTTTCCTTTTATTCATAATAATACTAATATAAGGCATTCTAGGTAAACATAATTGATTCATGTCTCGAATGATCAGGGGTGGGATCAAAGCTTTTTCGTTTCGAAACGTTCCCTAGTAAGTTGCAGGTGGACGCGGGGAGCGGGGAGGCGGTGGGAGGGTTGGTCGCGGGGGCGGTGAGCGGGGTGGTGGACGGGGCGGTGAGCGGGGTGGTGGCGGAGGGGGCGAGCGAGGTGGTGGACGGGGAGGTGAGCGGGGTGGTGGACGGGGCGAGCGGGGTGTTCGAGGGGGAGTTGAGACAGGTGGTGGTGGACGGGGTGGTGAGACCCGTGGGGGAGTTGGCGGTCTCACTGGTGGTGGGGGCGGTGGGCGGGGTGTTGGAGTGGGAGGTGAAACAGGAGGAGGTGGGGGCGGCGAGCGGGGTGTTGGTGGGGGAGGTGAGACCGGTGGTGGTGGTGGTGGTGGTGGAAGGGGCGGTGAGACTGGTGGTGGAGGGGGTGGCGGTGGCGGTGAGACAGGTGGTGGTGGGGGCGGAGGGCGTGGTGTTGGTGGGGGAGGTGATATTGGTGGTGGTGGGGGGCGGTGAGACTGGAGGTTGTGGAGGAGGGGAGACGGGTGGTGGTGGTGGGGGAGGTGATACTGGAGGTGGTGGAGGAGGGGAGACGGGGTGGTTGTGGTGGGGGCGAGACTGGTGGTGGTGGAGGAGGGGAGACGAGTGGTGGAGGTGGCGGTGAGACTGGAGGTGGTAGAGGAGGGGAGACAGGTGGTGGAGGAGGCGGTGAGACAGGTGGTGGGCGTGGTGTTGGTGGGGGAGGGGAGACGGGTGGTGGAGGCGGCGGTGAGACAGGTGGTGGGGGAGGGGAGACGGGTGGTGGAGGCGGTTGTGAGACGGGTGGTGGAGGGGGGCGGGGTGACCGGTGGTGGTGGGGGAGGGGAGACGGATGGTGGAGGTGGTGGTGAGACAGGTGGGGGCGGTGACACCGTAGGTGGTGGAGGAGGGGAGACGGGTGGTGGAGGTGGCGATGAGACAGGTGGTGGTGGGGGCGGAGGGCGTGGTGTTGGTGGGGGCGGTGAGACTGGAGGTGGTGGAGGAGGGGAGACGGGTGGTGGAGGTGGCGGTGAGACAGGTGGTGGTGGGGGCGGTGAGACTGGAGGTGGTGGAGGAGGGGAGACGGGTGGTGGAGGTGGCGGTGAGACAGGTGTTGGTGGGGGCGGAGGGCGTGGTGTTGGTGGGGGAGGTGATACTGGTGGTGGTGGGGGCGGTGAGACAGGTGGTGGAGGTGGCGGTGAGACTGAAGGTGGTGGAGGAGGTGAGACGGGTGGTGGAGGTGGCGGAGGGCGTGGTGTTGGTGGGGGAGGTGATACTGGTGGTGGTGGGGGTGGTGAGACTGGAGGTGGAGGGGGTGAGACAGGTGGTGGTGGGGGCGGGGAGACGGGTGGTGGAGGTGGCGGTGAGACGGGTGGTGGTGGGGGCGGTGAGACTGGAGGTGGTGGAGGAGGGGAGACGGGTGGTGGAGGTGGCGGTGAGACAGGTGGTGGTGGGGGCGGTGGTGAGACAAGTGGTGGTGGGGGCGGAGGGCGTGGTGTGGGTGGGGGCGGTGAGACCGGTGGTGGAGGGGGTGAGACAGGTGGTGATGGGGGCGTGGAGACGGGTGGTGGAGGTGGCGGCGGGCGGGGTGTTGGTGGTGGAGGGGGCGAGACCGGTGGTCGAGGGGGTGGCGGTGAGACTGGTGGTGGTGATGGCGGAGGGCGTGGTGTTGGTGGGGGAGGTGAGACTGGTGGTGGAGGTGGCGGTGAGAGTGGGGGAGGTGGTGGCGGTGATAGTTGGGAACAACGATAAACGCATACGCATCTAATTTGGCCTTCACGCAAGAGACAAAGACCGTTGATCGCTTTTTGCCCTTGACAATTTTGGTTACACGTCCTTAGGTTGCATCTTCCCGTATACGTGTTGCTTACCCTCGTACATAGTAGACCGGCCTCTATTTCTGCAATCCAATTTAAACTAAACAAGTTAGTTTATTATACATATATTAAAAATCAAAAGTTACCACTCTTACAAAAATCACTATTCATCATTCTCTTCACTTTTATCATTCTTTTCACTTTTAGGAATGTAATATATACATAAAAAATGACACTTACTTTTCTTATTATAGTTAATTAATTTTATGTATAAGAGTCGATCATATAAGCACCTGAGATAGTGAGAGAGAAAAGAAGCAGGAATATTGCAGCCCGAAGAAATGATGGTTTGGTCATTTTAACAAACAACTCGTGATGAGTTGTGTGATTGGAATGAAACTAGAAATCCGGGAAGTATTTATAGGACAAACTTCATTATTACACGAATTTAAAGCTTAGACAAATAATATATACCGAAGTCAACACGTGCATGTGGTTTTAATATTGATTTAAATAATTTTTTTATCATACGAAGATCATGTCTAAGCAAAATAAACAATCAGTGCATAAATAAACATAAAATAGTTATAAAAAACACAAAAATATAGGTAGTATGTATCAAGCTTTCACATTATCTTTTCTCTCACCGTCATTATAATTTTAACTAAATATCACATTTTTTAATTTAACTCTAAATTTTATTTAACCTACAATTGTTTTTTCATCTTACTTTTAGTCGGCAGGTTTCAAAAGTTTTGAAGTAAAACATGGTTTGGTTTGCGGTTTATACAAAAAACCAGCCGTATAAAAGGGGACCAAACCGTATGATTGATGGGTGTATATTGTGTTAGTTATCACTAATATTTATTTGTGTATTTAGATGTTGTTGATTTAAAACTGTTAAAAGTGGCTTAAAAGCTTAAGATCTTTTTCATTTGTTCAACTTTGCATACTTTTGTATACGTAACCTATATACTTTACTAACTAGAGAAATTATAAGATTACTTTTTATATAAGCTGCTTATGT
Organism: Bidens hawaiensis; assembly: GCF_021521415.1. Lineage (NCBI taxonomy): Eukaryota > Viridiplantae > Streptophyta > Magnoliopsida > Asterales > Asteraceae > Bidens > Bidens hawaiensis. The sequence goes on along the minus strand of NW_027497941.1, from coordinate 1,053 downwards.
TTATTATCACTATATATATTATGTAATGATAAAACTTGTCATAAAGGCCCATTAATCCTAAACTGTAAAACTAGATCGTTAGTAACGGTTCGGTTTGGTTTAGTTTTAAATTTCAATGGTTCGTTTTGCTTTACAGTAATAAAAAACCTTTTACTATGGTGTGGTCTCCGTTTGACCTAAAAATCGAACGTAAACACCTCTAATATCAAGTTCTCTATCTCTATTTTTATCTCATTCACAAACAATTATAATATTATTTTTCCCTCTTTCTTATACTTTCAAAAATTATAAAGGTGATGATTAGTACAACTCTATACTCAAAGTATTATTATTTAATAAACTCTAAATTATACATATTAAATGAAGACAAAACCTGATGTAGATGTAAAATATAGAAAATATTTATATTTTGGAGATAGAGATTAGTACAGAAAAACTAAACTGATATGAATACTTTAATTTAAAAAATGCAGGCATTTACAACTTTTAGCACACTTCTCCTTTTATCTTTGATTCATCCAGGAGTTACTAACATGCATCAAGATTTAAAAAGAGATTACTGGTGGCCAGGCATGAAGAACGATGTAGTAGATTATGTCAGTAAGTGCCTAACTTGCTTGCAAGTCAAGGCAGAGCACCAGAAACCTTATGGAAAGATGCAGCCTCTAGAGATACCATAATGGAAATGGGAACACATCACCATGGATTTCATAACTAAGCTACCCCGTACAGCTAAGCATCATGATACCATTTGGGTGATAATGGATCGTTTGACCAAAAGTGCTCACTTTCTGCCCATATGATAGGCCATCTCGTCGGAAACGTTAGCAAATTTGTTCATAAAAGAGGTTGTGTCTAAGCATGGAGTACCATTATCGATCATGTCCGATAGAGATACTCGGTTTACTTCAAGATTTTGGAAGAAGTTCCATGAAGCTATGGGAACGAGATTGAACATCAGTACGGCGTATTATCCTCAAACCGATGGACAGTCTGAAAGGACGATCCAAACCCTTGAGGATATGCTACGTGCTTGCGTTCTAGATTTTGGAG